>NW_007726746.1:261695-262601 GCF_000696425.1 Galeopterus variegatus
TCCTTCTTTGAGTCCTAATGTTAATGTGTCTTTTTCATTCTTACATCTTTAGACTGGGATATTTTCGGGGGTCTGATGGGCTGTAACACACTGTTTCCATAGCTGGTTTACCAATTCACTGATCTACGGCATTTCACTTAGGATTGTTCTCTATTTGACAGAAAGGCTTGAGGGAGATGGTGATCTTAAATGCCAGGAGGATTTTCCACATGGGCACAGGGGGAGAAAGCTGTCAGCATCTGTGCACAGCATGCAGAGCAGATTTTGAGGGTGGGAAACTCCATTTATGTGTCCAGTTAATGAACCCTTGGGCTTGAGCACAATGTACAGTGGAAGTGAAAAGGGATTAATTCATCTGGAGCTCGATTTGTGAAACCAATTCTTCAGTCTCATTTACATTTACATTAGCAGGACATCGTTAACAGTGAAGGTGTTGGATGAGATCACAGCTGACATGTAAGATTTTATGGGTATGATCTCTTTATATTCTCCAGCCAGATGCCTGGAACTGAAGCAAAAAACAAAAAACAAACAAACAAAAAACCCCGTAGATCCTCATTTGCCCTACGAGCTTCTCTAGTGTGGCCATGAATTTCCTTCTTGAATTTCTGTCTCGGTCTTCAATCACTTTTTATTTAATGCCAAAGCTTCTATTTAGCCAAAGCCGTCTGATAACCTACCTCAATATTTTCTCCTATCCCTTCCTTACATGTTATAAAAAAAAAAAAAAAAGTTGACTAACCAGGCACAGTCTAAGATCTTTGCTTATTTCTCAGACATTTGTTAATGGTTCACTTTAAAGTGGTTCACTTTAAAGTCTGATATATAGGAGGTTGATGCAACTAATCTATTCATTGTAACCCTAAACAAGTCACCTAACTTCTCTAAAACTTAGTTTACCCATCA
>NW_007726746.1:263174-264314 GCF_000696425.1 Galeopterus variegatus
TTATTTATTTATTTATTTATTTTTTGGTGTCTGGCCTGTATGGGGATCCTAACCCTTGATCTTGGGTTTATAACACTGTGCTCTAGCCAGCTGAGCTAACCAGCCAGCCCCTGCCTGTATCTTCTTTATAAGGATGTTATTACCATGAGGTGATATCCTATTTTCAAGCCCATCAAGAATAGAGTATGCTTAGCATAGCTATGACAGGAATGCCCAGTTCTTAATCAGATTCCTATTGTGTTCTTGTCTATACTTACTCTGATAATTGAAAGAATGCAAACCATTCCAAAGCACTATCTCTATTCTCTGCATGTTTGGCATCTCTCCCTCCTGAGGACTGGGAGGCTGGCACCATTTTTTCCAAAATTATCATATTACTGTCTGCAGGTTCTACCAGCTAATCTTTATGCCTCTCTCCTCCTTCTGCACAACGAGGACTCATCTCATTGGCATTTCTCACTCAATATTTAGTACAATGCCTGACACTCAATATGCTTTTAAAAAAGGATAAACAATATTACAACACCGTGAGTGTTACCATTCCATTTCAGGCACTATCCTAGGTGCTGCTAATACCAACATGAATAATACACAGTTCTTTTTCACAGAGAGTTCAGCTTATTTTTAATTTGTGCTTAAATCATGCTTCCGTTAATGACAGTGACTTGTTTCTCAGAACTCCATCTTTTTCTCCCCCAATCTTTCTTGGAGCAAAGACAAGCATATCACAGTTTTTGACTAATGCTGTCAGGTGATGTTTATAACCGATCAACTAACTCCAGTGATAAGACTTCTTAAGAACTTCACCCAATACTCTTTGTCTTAGCCCACAGGTGGTTAAACATTATTTGCAAAACAAGGAAGCAGTATCCAGTACAAACTGTCAATCTGGACAATCCATAGGGCTAAGAGGAGCAGGTGCCCAAATAAATGATCAGTTATATTCCTATCAATAGGCCAGTCTTCACCACACATTTCCATGTGAACACTGCTGTAACTTGAAATCAATATTCAAGTGTAGCACAGTCAAACAGCTCTTATACAAAATACAGGCTGAGTATCCCTTATCCAAATGCTCAGGACCAGAAGTATTTAAGGTTTTGTATTTATTTGAATTTTGGGATATTTGCAGATATTAAT
>NW_007726746.1:264848-266862 GCF_000696425.1 Galeopterus variegatus
TCCTATCAATAGGCCAGTCTTCACCACACATTTCCATGTGAACACTGCTGTAACTTGAAATCAATATTCAAGTGTAGCACAGTCAAACAGCTCTTATACAAAATACAGGCTGAGTATCCCTTATCCAAATGCTCAGGACCAGAAGTATTTAAGGTTTTGTATTTATTTGAATTTTGGGATATTTGCAGATATTAATCATTGAGCATCCCTAATCCAAGAATCTGAAATCCAAAATGCTCCAATAAGCATTTTCTTTGATTGTCATGTCAGTGCTCAAAAAGTTTGGGATTTTGGAGCACTTTGGATTTCGAATTTTCAGATTAGGGATGCTCAACCTGTATTCTTTAAAACTTGAAAATGAGCATTTTCCCAATTAAGGTTAATGGCACTTATCCTAGAAAAGTAAATGTGACTCATATTACCCACTTACCAGATTGAAATCTCCATGAGAGGGAGGGTCATGTCTACCATGCTCATCGCTTCAGCACCACCATCTTACACAATGTTAGACACAGAGTCCAAGCTCAATAAATATTCATGGAAAGAACAAATTCATTTTGCTATCAATTTACTATCTGGGGAGAAACAGATAGTTAGCAAGAAAATTTAAAAGCATTAGGGAATTGAGTTGCAAGATTACAAAAAGTCTATTCTGAACATAACAGAAAAATATAAGTTTAAATGCAAAGTAAGAATAAATTCATACTGTCTCCCCTCCTTAAATCTGTATTTTTTATTTTTCTACAATTGATGATAATTATTTTTCAAGTTTACAGGTATTAACTGATGAAGAGGAAGAACTGAAATGCTGACTTTGTAAGATTTCAAAAAGCTGGGGGAGTTACTCTGCCTTAGTTATTTAAGTTAATGAAAACCTTGTTCAGACCCATCTACCAACCTTTCATTCAAATGTCACTTTACTGATTGCTTTTGTTACGTGCCATTGAGTCATAGAGATTTCATGGCTGACTCATGCAGCGGCAAGGTGATAAATCATAACCGCCAAATAACGTCAGAGAAATTACAAATGATAGACTGCATTTTAGAGGACTGCCTGTGGGAAACCAGGTATTTATTTTCACTTTGTACCAACTTCTAAATAGTCTACATTGACAATGGGAGTTGTCAGAAAGGTAAGAAGTTATTGCTAGCTCATTGCTATCGAGTCACATAGGGAGAGTTTGTTAAAAGTAGAGAATTTAGCTCCTTTGTTGTTCTAGAAAATTACAACTAAAGAGAAGTATAAATTCGAAGAGAAAGCAAAAACAGTAAGTTTAGGCCTTTATGAGGAAAACTAATTGTTGCTATTTTTTAAAAGATGCTTTATATATTTTCCTCAGCAAAATGGGGAAAAAAAAGTAGAAACTTGTTTTCATGAACTGAGCGATATAAATGAATCATCACTTTAGACTTAGTTTATGATTACATCATTGTAGTCTGAGAATTGTACATAAATACTCAAACAGCACATAAGTAAGAGCAAATATTATATACAAATACCAAATAGCTTTTAAATGCCAAATTAAGATTATTTACTAGTTGTATCTCCAATAAGCATTAGCTGTATGCATTTCATATAATAACTCAGCCTGTAATAATGGTGTCTTCATCTAGGGCTTCTAAAATTGTATTTGATTAACAGTGATAAAATTATTCTGCTATTTAAAGAAAAATGGCATCTCTTTTCAAGCAGAATCAGTCAAAACCATGTAAAATTCGCAAAATCTGATTGATTAGCTTCAAACTTGATATTATAAATATATTTAAGCACACACACTATCAAGGGGAAAAGTAATTTCAAGAAGAACACACAAGTAGATCTGAGTGTCTTTGTAATGCCTTTATCCTCATATAATTTCAGTGAGAGAGCTGGACTTATGTATATTTCAAAACAATGAAATTTTTAGATAATTATTGATGTTTGTTTTGTTTATTGGATTTTCCCAAAATGATTTTTTTGCTTCTAACGAAGTTTTAAAAGTTTAAAAAATGTGTGAAGTAACACATCTTATAC
>NW_007726746.1:267947-276203 GCF_000696425.1 Galeopterus variegatus
CAAAAGACAATGTGAAGTCATGTCAGAAATGGGAAACCCTGTCCTTTTCCTTGTATTTGCCCAGAGCATGTGATTGTCAAGTCCCAGCTCTATGGGAGACAAACTTTTGATCAGAACACTATCAATCATCTTTTGTATGAGATGATTCAAATGAGACCTAATCACATCTGGTTAATACAAGGTTATATTGGAACCCTCTGACTGCTGGTCATGACAACATAGTAAATGTAGTTATGATAATAACAGACACTGTGAAGAAAAATCAGAATTTGCTCACTGCTTTCACATACATTATCTGAGGTAGTTCTCCTAAAAACCCTAAATATCCCCATTTGACAGAGACAAAATTGCAAAATGTTAACTTGCTACCTAGTTGAATATGAAACATGTTTATAATTATCTAAGCCCAGCAATCAAAATAATTTTAAAAATAATTTTAAAACCACTTAAATTTGTGATCCCTCAAGAAGTAGTAAAGTAAGAGATAATCCCAATGATAAATTTCAGCAAAACTTTTTTTTGAAATCTTTCCTACACAACTCCAGTGCATTGAGTATCCTGTGTATCATTGATTTAAAGAAACATGACTCTTTCTGAATACGTGATCTGCCTCTGTTTTCCTCTGTTTCTCTCTCTCTCTCTCACACACACACACACACACACACACACACTCCCTATCAAAGTATATTATTTTTATGCTCTCAGTATGTTTTTGCCTTCATCCAATGAGAGCCATTCTTCTAGCCTTTTATTTTGCATCCTGGTGAATAGTTTCAACTCATATGTCAGCACTTAACAGGTGTATGTAAGAGTTGGCCTGTCTGCATATGGAAAAGGCTGAATATTGCACTATGTTTTGAAATGTGAAGCTTGTAGCAGCTCAAAAAGTTTTTAAGAAAATGGTGGGAGAACAAATAGTAAATATCAGCAGACAAGAATTGATGGAAAAAAATATAAAGAAATATCTCATGAAAAGTTAATCAAATCTAGGAGAGTTGGCCAATACTTAATTCGGTGATTATTATAAGAAAATGAAACTAGAAACCATAGATGACTTCAGAGTTGTTACCAATGAAGAATCCCTGAAATGCTTTTTCTTGTGTACCTTGGTTATAAAACAATTTCTAGGAGGCTTTTATTGGTTCCCATTGGTTGACCCTAAAGCTTAATGTATTATGTAAAACAGCATAGCTACTCTAGATTATTTACAGCAGGGGTTGCAAACTTTCTCTTAAAGAGCCAGATAGTAAATATTTTAGACTTGTGAGACAGATCTATTGCACTTTTTCAACTCTATAATTGTAGGTGGAAAACAACACAGGCCTTACTTAAATGAATGGGTGTGGCTGTGCTTCAATAAAACTTTATTTACAAAAATGAAGCACTGCCATAGACTGTGATTGTTGTTGTTTTGGTTTGTTTTGTTTTTTTTTCTTGCAGCTGCTCTCACTTCCCAGATTCTGCACAATAAAGTAGTGTCTGAGCTCTTCTCCCTTTTCTGTCATCATGAAGAGCCAGGTGAGAACAGGAGGATCTCAAATATTTTTGTGCAATAGCTTATCTTTTGTCACTTGCTTTCACACCTGAGGCTAATGTGGCAAAAGCATTTCTAGGGATTCTTCATTGGTAACAATTTACTTTCTAGATTCTTAGCATGGTCCTCTGTCTTCAGTGCTCATGCTCTTTCCTTCAGTTATGTGCAATTTATTTGTGGAGGTCTCTACAACTTTTCTTGTTCTTAGAGCATCTGCAACTGCAGATAACCTATTTGACAGTAACTGGGTACAGTTCCGGCCTTAAGTCAGCTAATTTACATGAAGAGGTTAATAGGCAATATTATTTGGTGTTACACATATTAGTGAATTTTCTTACCAAAAGGAGGTTCCCAAGACTAAAATGTCTTGAATATACAGAGAAGTATGTCTTAATTGTATATTGAATACACCACGTCAGGCATTAGACAAGAGATTTCAGAAAAAGGATACATAACCAATCATACAAAAGAAGTATTGTTTCAAAATATCTTTCTCTTCTTTCCTCTCTATCAGATTTCAGCTTCTAGAACTGGCATAATGTAACTGTGAATGCCAGCGGCTTCTTTGCCCCATCTTTGTCCTATGCTGTCATTTCACTGTCTGTATTGCCTTTGGAAATGGGAAGCTGTTATTAAGGCCTCTGACTCAGCACTGGAGAACTTTAGTGATTTATTTCACAACTTTGGCATAAGAGGAAACCCACATTCCTCCTCCTTCTCCTAGCCTACTCCTGTCCTGATCTTTGTCACTAAGTTCCCAACTTACAAAACTCTGTTCTTCTCATGAAATGCCAATACCAGAAGAAAAAGACAGCAGTAAGAAAGGGCAGTATGAAGAGTAATTTATTTTATTCTTCAGTCTCACTATACAGTGCTATGAATAGAAAATTTTATACAAGAGAGGGTTAGAGGAGATGGAAGATACCAGCATCATACTAATAAACCTGGCTGTCTCAGAATTTAAGATACAGAAGATAAAAAAGAAATGCATATTTCTGTTAAATACTGTTAATTCAAATCTATAATTCACACATCCAGATGCAGCTGCTGCTTTTTGGCTATTAAAACAGAAGTAAAAATGCATGAATATATTGGGACAGCTATGGAATTCAGAAATTTAAAGCTACATGAAAAAATTTCCTTCCATATTCCACTTATACATTCAGAAACAGATGTGCACCTCTCTGCAGTCCATGTTTTTAAACACAAATAAGAAATCTGCCAGACAAGGACACAGACCGAACTGAAAAGTCATTTCCCAGCAAGTGACGCAGCAATCTCTACTTTGACTTTGACTTTAGCTCCACAGCTGTGGTGGAACTCACATTACGGCTGCGGGAAGGAAATTGCTCCCAGGTGAGAAGCAAATTATCTGGCTTGGCACAAAAATGTTGAAAAGGCAGATTCCACCTGCTTTTCTCTAGGCAAGACATTTTTGTTCAAATATCTCCCTGCCACCTAGTCAAGTAGTTGCCCACATGTCCAATTTATATCCTGCTTCTGAAAATGATGTCAATTTTGCATTTTGCACACACATAGGCATGTTTATGTGTGGAAATGCACAGGGAACCTAAGAGCCAAATCACACACTCTAATTCACTAAAGAGAAAGTTTCAGTAAACCTCAAATATGGATGCCTTGATTTATTGTTTGATCCATTAATTCATGGATGCATTTATTCATTTCTTCTTTCATTCAATAGATGAGTCCCATGTGCCTGTGGTGTGCCAGGTATGTTTTAAACTCTGGGACTCTAGCAGTGACAGACAAGGTCAATGTTCTTGTTCTCATAGAATAAGACAGACAATGAGCAAGTAAGCAATAAATAAATTACACACAAAAATTCTTATTCACATTTAGCCTGTGTAAAGTATTTGAGGAATATCATCCTAAAGTTTTTCAGCAATAAAAGAGATGAGGAAGAGGGCATTATGGCTTCTGCCCTAAAGAAACATAGAATTTTATGAGGGTGGCGAGCATTCAAGCCATTTACTATAATATAAAACGTAATGTTTTTAAGTTCTGTAATAAAGATACAAGAGAAGTATTGGCAGAGCACCAAGGAAAGAGCAGACATTGACAAATGACAGGGGAAAGCATTTATGGAGATGTCCTGAGAACAGGTATTGATAATGATGTTGATGATGATAATAACAACTAATATTTCATGCAGTGCCCAATTCATGCCAGGCACTCTTATAGGTACTTTACAACTTTACATATGTGAATTAAATTAATCTCTGTAACCCTAGGAAATAAGTGTTTTCCTATTCCCATTATACATACACTGACACCAAAGCATAAAGGTGTTATGTCGCCCACAGTCACAGATGCCGCAGGTGAGGAGCTAAGACTTGAATCCAGGTAGACTGGATCCAGAGTCCCCATTCTTAAATACTACTCAATATGGCCTCTCATAGTTAAAGAAATTTNCCTCATAAAACAGTCATCTAACTTGATTGAAGATAATAGGTTAAAGGGGGGTGGGGAGGAAGGTTAGCAAAGGAGAAGTAAAAAAAGTTTCTAGGATAATGAGTTAAGAACATTCATGAGAAGATCAAGCATCTCTCAAGCATCATCTAACTAGAGGTGAGAAGTCTCCCTAAAGTTGCAAAATCTGATTGGATTTCAGACTTTTCTTGCATCTATTGGTGAAGATTTCAACAACTTCCTTGATGCTGCTCAGTGAAGTGGGGGATTGGGTACTCAGGATATCAAAGTCATCTCAGTGGACAACAGCAGTGAGTTGCCCAGGACAGTAACTGAGAATGCCAGGCTCAGCCCCAAAATTCCAAGGCTAAGTTAAAAACAGTGTCTTACATTTCCCTGTACTCCATGTCCTGCCCTTTTTTATGGGCAGAGGTTCCTAATCAGGGTGACTATGCCAAACACTGGCATCAGTTGGTGAAAATGATTCAAGAAAAGACTCAGAGAATTTTTCTTTTACATACTGGAGATGAATGGGCAGTGTAAGGTGGAGACATGAGAGCATCTTGTATTCATAGAGGTTGGTGGCATTAACTTGGGAATATTGTGCTTTCTCCAAGTGACAAGTGAGAGAAAGCTGTTAAACACAACTTATTCAGGATACCAGTAAACCAATCAGAATTTCCAGAACCACCCAGATTTACCTTCATTTTTGCAAGAAATGACATGTTACCAGTCAAAGCTGTGCAAGCTGGAAAGAATAATATTGAATCATGACCAACAGCNACATGTTACCAGTCAAAGCTGTGCAAGCTGGAAAGAATAATATTGAATCATGACCAACAGCTCTCTACAAAAAAAGGCTAGGCGATGACACATCTCAACAGCGGGCCCCCCTTGTTATAAATACAGTTACAATTTGAAAGGCAGCAATTGTACAGAGGGCTAAAAACACATTTTCATGGAAAAAATGACCTTCTTTTACTCAACATCCTTGATTTATGCCATCTGATTTGTGATGTAATGAAATTTAATTGGTGGGAACTGTCATCGACAGTCATATTTCTAGGGTTTCCTATTGAATTCCACAACTGTATAAAGTTCACGGACAAATATATGTTCACTTTGCCTTGAAGAATATTTTCTAGTTTCTAAGCCTTTTGCTTTCTTTCCCCATTAAGAATGTTGTTAGACATCTTTTGTTGGTTCCTGTCAGCCGACCTCTAATTATCTACAGCTCTGATTTTCTCACATGCTTCAGAAACTATTTAGATAATAGTATTGTTTGGGCGGCATTTATATTTGAAAACTTCTTAAGTGAATTCCTATAGAAAAAGATGTAAGTTGTAAGCTGGGGCCATCCCCACTGATAGAGTAATAACAATATGAATAATTTTAAGTATTATTTTACAAAACAGTCATATTTTATAAAATAAATAATCTTATTTTATAGTGAAATTACCAAGCACCTATATATTAATCCTATTTATTTGAAACAACAATTCTATTTAATAGGAGCCATTATTATCTCTACTTAATAGACAAAAATAATTAATATTAGGTCAGTTGACTAGCCTGCTGAAAGCCACCACTAGCAAGAAATGGAGCTTGGTTCGATTCAAGATCTTATTTTATTACTAAGCCACTTTAGTTTTTGTGTGTGTGTGCCATATTGAAAGAATGTATTGTGTGTGTGTGTGTGTGTGTGTGTGTGTATGGCATATTCAAAGAATGGATTGTGCTCCAGTTGCTTAGGTTATATAACAAGTTATTCTAAAAATTAGTAGCTTAAAACAAAGTTATCATTTACTTTGCTCAAAAATCCACAGTTTGGGCAAGACTTCGTGAGAAAACCTTGTTTCTGTTCCACTTGACATCACCTGGGGTGGCTGGAAGGCAGGGGGCTGTGATCATGTGAAGGATTATCATTCACGTTTCTAGCAGTATCTGTGGACTGAGTCCTTAACTAGGGCCATTAGCAGAAACAATTACACATGGATTCTCCATGTGGTCTGGAGGTCTTCACAGTGTGATTGCTGAATTCCAGGGGCAAACAGCAAGGAGAGAAAGAGAGAGATTTGAGAGTCGAGAGAGAGAGAGAGAGAGGTATATCACATTTTATACCCTAGCTTCAGAAATCTTACAACAGCTCTTCTGCAATGTTCTATTCACCAAAATAATTTCAGTGGTTTTGGCAGTTTCAAGAGGAAGAAGAACAGATTCCTCCTCTTGATGGGAAATTGCATGATTCTGGATGAACACATGGTCCCAGAAATATTTCCTTGGTCATTTTTATAATTCAGTTTTCCTGATTATATATAACTGATATATTCACACACACACATATATATGTATATATATGTATGNTTCTAGTTTCTAAGCCTTTTGCTTTCTTTCCCCATTAAGAATGTTGTTAGACATCTTTTGTCGGTTCCTGTCAGCCGACCTCTAATTATCTACAGCTCTGATTTTCTCACATGATTCAGAAACTATTTAGATAATAGTATTGTTTGGGTGGCATTTATATTTGAAAACTTTTTAAGTGAATTCCTATAGAAAAAGATGTAAGTTGTAAACTGGGGCCATCCCCACTGATAGAGTAATAACAATATGAATAATTTTAAATATTATTTTACAAAACAGTCATATTTTATAAAATAAATAATCTTATTTTATAGTGAAATTACCAAGCACCTATTATGTGTCAGGCACTGTGCTAAGAGATATATTAATCCTATTTATTTGACACAACAATTCTATATAATAGGAGCCATTATTATCTCTACTTAATAGACAAAAATAATTAATATTAGGTCAGTTAACTAGCCTGTTGAAAGCCACCACTAGCAAGAAATGGAGCTTGGTTCGATTCAAGATCTTATTTTATCACTAAGCCACTTTAGTTTTTTTTGTGTGTGTGTGTGCCATATTGAAAGAATGTATTGTATGTGTGCGTGAGTGTGTATGTGTGTATATGGCATATTCAAAGAATGGATTGTGTTCCAGTTGCTTAGGTTATATAACAAGTTATTCTAAAAATTAGTAGCTTAAAACAAAGTTATCATTTACTTTGCTCAAAAATCCACAGTTTGGGCAAGACTTCGTGAGAAAAGCTTGTTTCTGTTCCACTTGACATCACCAGGGGTGGCTGGAAGGCAGGGGGTTGTGATCATGTGAAGGATTATCATTCACGTTTCTGGCAGTATCTGTGGACTGAGTCCTTAACTAGGGCCATTAGCAGAAACAATTACACATGGATTATCCATGTGGTCTGGAGTTCTTCACGGTGTGATTGCTGAATTCCAGGGGCAAGCAGCAAGGAGAGAAAGAGAGAGATCTGAGAGGGGAGAGAGAGAGAGAGAGAGAGAGAGAGAGGTGTATCACATTTTATACCCTAGCTTCAGAAATCTTACAACAGCTCTTCTGCAATGTTCTATTCACCAAAAGAATTTCAGTGGTTTTGGCAGTTTCAAGAGGAAGAAAAACAGATTCCTCCTCTTGATGGGAAATTGCATGATTCTGGATGAACACATGGTCCCAGAAATATTTCCTTGGTCATTTTTATAATTCAGTTTTCCTGATTATATATAACTGATATATTCACACACACACATATATATGTATATATATGTATGTATGAACATGAGTCATATACTCATACATAAGAATATATATGTGACTATACAGACAAACATACCCATATAGATAGATAACCTCTTGACATGAAAATCTTCAATCTATCTGTGATGGGGAATTTGGACTCTAACAAGAGAGGCAGATTAACAGAAACATTCAGAATCCAGCTACCATTAACTGCCATTCTTAATGACTGCTTTTCCTCATACTCAGTTTATTCTGGCCAACAGGATCTCTGCCCTCCTATTTGAGAAGATGTTTGCTGTCATGGGTGCTTCACCTGCATTATATGCACAGCATGCCTACTAGTCCAGGAAAATAGAACAAAGGAGAAGTGGACTGAAGGGAGAGAATAGATAAGGACTCAGACTGTAGAGTTTCGTCTGGTTTGTAATCTTGGCAGCACCACTCACTAGATAAATAACCTTGGAGAATTGATTGAACCTCCATATGAGTCTTACTTTTCTTATCCACAAAATGGAAGTACTGTTGCTGTCCTTATAGGATTGTTGTGAAGGTACATGAAATAGCATCTATTACGTACTTGATGCAATGCACAACTCATAGATGTTATGTAGAAAATTGTTTCAAAGTTTAGATAAAGAAGGGAGTACAGGTGCTTTTTCATGGCCTGTAAGATTTTTTAGGATTTAGCCCCT
>NW_007726746.1:277876-279063 GCF_000696425.1 Galeopterus variegatus
TATTTTACTAGAGCTATTTGGCAACTGATAATTTATCCTTAAAATGAATTTATGTAAATGAATTTATGTGTTTATGTAAGAAGATTCTAATTAATACGTACAGTGAAGTGTGGAGAATTTTCTATATAATGTTCTTTGGCTGAGGTTTAAAACCAAGGTCGAGCCTCTGAAATACATGGACAGCTGCTATGTACTTAAAAAAAAAAAGAAAAGAAAAGGAGTTGTTAACGTGGGCCTGTGGAATGGAACTTGACTGTATCACTGGAACAGATGTTTCAGATCTGGGACATTTTGCATGGATTCATTGGAGACTTCATATCCAAAAACTCCTGGGGAGCTTTCTGACTGTTTTGTTTAATTAATAGATCTCTTTGCAATTGTAGAAGCAGAGGAGCCAGGGTACTAATATTGGTGTGTGGTGCCTATCATTTTTCACCTAGAAAACTGTATGGTCACCCCAGGTGCTTTGGACTACTCATCAGCCCTTGCTTGGCCTCAGTTTCCCTATCTTAATTGGAAAGAATGTGAATCCTTTCTTGTTTTGCAAAGATGTGTCAGGAACTGTGCCAAAACTAAGGAACTGTACCAAGCTAAAGAACTGTAGCAAGCTGAGGAACTGTACCAAGCTAAGGAGCTATACCAAACTAAGGAACTGTACCAAGCTAAGAAACTGTACCAAAGTTCTTGCATTCTGATAACCTTATTTTTTAAATCCTGATTACTTTTTTAAAATAATCATCATGAACTCAAGCTATCATTATTCTAGGATTAGAGCCACATGATATAAGATTCTCACAATAATTTAATGGTACTAAACAGTTGGATTTTCATCATTTATGTTCAATCATTCAACATCAAATTTAGTATTAAGCAATTTCATAAGCGTTTCAAAAAAAGAAAAAAAAGATTAAGAGAACTTTGCCCTTCTGTGCTCATCAGCCACTCTCTCTTTTGCTCATAAGCCTGGATATGTGGAGAACTAAGGGAGTGACTATGAAACACATAATATGGTGCTATGTGCATCATCTAAAAAGGCATTTTTCTTCCTGATTTGCTAATTTACAATGTGATCGATGATAAGCAACATCCGTCAGCTCCATGCCTACCTTTGCAAAGACCACTCTTCGGCTCTTAAGAGGATATTGTTTTAATATTGACAGGGAAATCAAAATGTTTCACTGAGTGAT
>NW_007726746.1:280977-292814 GCF_000696425.1 Galeopterus variegatus
AGAGGTTTAGGAAATAGAGTGAAAAGCAGTCAAGATGCATGCTTAGGCAAATGTTTGTAAGACCATGGCAGCAAGAGGAGTGACAAGACTGCTGGTGACAGTATCCTCACTGGATTTACGTTTCAGGGTTCTGGGCTACCTTGTGTTTTTGGCTTTTGTATTTCCTTATACAATGTCATGGCAGACTGTTCCTGAGCGTGTTTAGCACAGGGGCTAAGGTAGAGGTTTCAGTGTTAGGAAGCCTAGACTCAAATATTGGCACTGCTGCTTACTTTTCAAGTGACCAGGAAAGAGTCATTTAACTGTTTTTAGGCTTGTTTGTAAAACTGGAACAAAAACAAGACCTAATTGTTAAAGGTTTATGGTGAAAATTAAACTAAATGAGAGAGGAAGAAATCAAGGCACAAAGGGAAGGGGAAACAATGATTTCTCTCAATGCGGGTAAGCACGGAGTGGGAGAGAGATGAAGGACTTGAAGCTCTTATTCCCACAGATGATGCTAATATACATGCTGCTCATATTGCTGGCCTGTGCTTACCATGATGAGTATGATTCTAATATTTGAAGATATGCAGTTTTGTTCCTGATGACCAGAGAACATGATCCAAGTATTTCATCTGGTGCTTAATTGAAAACAAGTGACCTCTCCCATCCTTAGCAGAAAGACTCACTATGTTATGCTTGAAACAACAGTATGGTGGTCTCCAACACGTCATCTTCCTAAGAGATTTTCAGTGGTTAGTTTTCGAGCATTCCTAGTTTTCACCATGTAATGACTTTAAAATCTCACCCAGAATAATATGAAACCCTGCCTTCTGGGCCAGAGTTCCCTGAGGTTCATGGATCAGAGCATACAGACTGGCTCACATTGATGGTTAAAGTTACCATTTGGACACAGTAGAGCCTTGGGAAATGAGTCCTCCATTTAACTGGGCTCTAAAGTTCTCCGATCCTAGAGACTGAGTTATAGACACAGTAAAGAAAGCTCCTATTTCAGAAATAACTCATAGGGTTTATCTAGCAAATTGTGAGGATAAGCAGGGAAAAAATTAGCTACAAAAAGAGAGAGAAAACATTTGTGCTACAGCCTAAATCACACGGAAAAACAATCTACAAAATGAGTATTTTAATAGACAAGGCGGAATGCTTTTATTGGTTAAAGAATGCTGCAAAATGCTTGCAACAGTAGTTTGCATCCAAATAGTCAAGCCTAATTGTTTGTGAATGCAACATAATTGAGTCTTCATTGTAAGAGCTTTAAGAAAACCAAGTAATAGAACATGAGCTTTTATGACATTAAAAACAAATAATTTTTACAAAGTTATTATGTTTGAAGAAACACACACCCATCAACCCATTAGGTTTCATTAAAGATAGACAAATTGTTAAATGTTTTGTTTTGTTGTGTTTCTGCTTTGAACTCCACAAAAGATAAACCTCGTTTCTTTACAACAATTTCTACTCTATCTTCTTAGATATAAGCTTTCAAAGTACGTATTAAAATAAGGCCACACTTAAAATAAACATGACACACATCATTACTAGTAGCTGTTAATTGTATTAATCAACTCTCAGTGGCATTTACAGTACTGTTGTAGCCTCTACAATTGAAAGCAATGTCCATCAAACACTTTGAAAAATGAGACACATGGACATAAGTGCAAATTTATACTATTAATGAGAAATTATGCTTTAGGTTAGGAAACAAAAAGAGGGACCCATAATTACCTGGGCTAGAGTAAATAGAAATAAACAAAGAAAAACAAAATAAACAAATTTAAGTGACTTTAAAGAACTTCGAAAGGATTCCCAGCTTCTGCCATTTTGAGCACTGTTGCGCATATAACGTTGAAGTGAGAAAGGATCACGCAGAGAAGCATGTTATGGATCACACACTCCAGAGTAATCAAACTCCAGCTGCTACGGCAAGAATGAAATGTCAACGCTAACTACCTTATTGAGTTCCCCAAATCTATGACCCACGAGATAGCCATATTAATTTAGTCATGCCCCGAGCCTGAGGGAAATCACTCGGGGAATAAAGAATGTACAATGGAGACAAAATTAAATGCAAGGTGTACTATATTTTAGAATACACACAGAATTATTTGACTCTGTTGACCAACTTGTTCTAGTTTGTCTGGGACTTACCTGGTTGTAGCCCTGAAAGTCCTGCATCTTGGAACACTTCTGGAGTCTCAGACCATCTAGGATAGTTTATCACTCTACCATTTAATCTGAGTTCTCATTACTGCTGATTTACTTACCTGAACTTACCTTGGAGTAAACTACATACAGAGCAGTGGTTCTCAAATTTTACTGTGCATAAAGATCACATGAAAGCTTATTGAAACACAGTGTCCCGGGCCTCATCCCTGGAAATTCTGATTCCGTAAATTGAAGTGGAGCCAATGAATTTACATTTCTAACAAACTCACAGGTGATACAGACACTGCTGGTTGAAGTGAGTAACACTGCTGCAAACTTTCCCAACTTCCTTTTCTAAGTCCTCAGTTTAGTTTTTAAGGGTGTGTATGCATGAACAGATTGTATAGGTCTCGTAGATGAAGAAATAGTTTATCTCGGCATGAATGATGACAATTTAACTAATGGAAAACACCCAATAAACTGGCTGTTTATGCATTAAAAGATGCGAATAGCTTATTGACACAAATTTCTTCAGTTATTTCAATTGGAAAGCTTTACAATATGCTAATTCATTTTGGGAAATTAATAGAAATAATAGGAAAACAAAAATAAGCTTTGGCCATAACCAGTGTTTATTGCAGCTTGAAACTAGAAAACCCCCAAGCTATTTAAAGAAGCCCAGCAAAGGTTTATAAGGAAAACCTCAATTTTATCAGCAGGTCTCTGATTCTCTGACACCAGCTGGGTGTCCATTCTGACACTGAAACTAGAAAACCCCCAAGCTATTTAAAGAAGCCCAGCAAAGGTTTATAAGGAAAACCTCGACTGAATTTTATCAGCAGGTCTCTGATTCTCTGACACCAGCTGGGTGTCCATTCTGACACTTAACTGTCCGGAATTGCAGCATATCCCATAAGCCTGCTCCTACTTCACATGCTAGTTGCAANTGAAACTAGAAAACCCCCAAGCTATTTAAAGAAGCCCAGCAAAGGTTTATAAGGAAAACCTCGACTGAATTTTATCAGCAGGTCTCTGATTCTCTGACACCAGCTGGGTGTCCATTCTGACACTTAACTGTCCGGAATTGCAGCATATCCCATAAGCCTGCTCCTACTTCACATGCTAGTTGCAAGCCCCAGGAGACACCTGTACTTTTGACCAATGGCTATGAATTCGGAGGTCCCCATAATTTCCTCCTCAGGTTCTGTAATTGCTATAATGATTCACGGAACTTAGAAAAACTCTTTACTCATATTTACTGGTTTATTTTAAAGGCTACAACTCAGGAACAGCCAAGTGGGAGAGATGCTTAGGGCAGGTACGTCAAGGAGCATGAGCAGAGCGTCCCTATCCTCTCCAGGTGTGATATTCTCCCAGCACCTCAGTGTGTCCACAAACTCCTGTCATGGAGTGGGTTCTACTAAGGTTTCATTGTGCAGGCATGACTGATTAAGGTATTTGTCACTTGTAGTTGAACTCAATTTCCAGCTTCTCTCTCCTGGCTTTGCGGGGAGTTCTATCCTCTAATCACTTTGTTGGTTTTTCAGAAACTGGAGAAAAAGACTAAATATTTATTTTTTTCACTATACCACACAGGAATTTATTTTTATTTATCTCTCTTAAGGGATAAGGTGCAAGTCACGAGAGAAAAAAAAACTATATTTGATGAGGGATTCAGTTTTAAAAGTCACAGCTCTTGTCTCTGACACCTTCTGTATACATAGTTCCAACCAAAGACCATGAATGTCCTCAACAATGCCATGAGATTATCGTGCTCCATATACTCTAGCTACTGTGATGTGGAAGTCAGTGAATACATTTTACAAAGACTTTTCAATAGCAGAAGCCGAAACTGAAAGAAATTCTCTAGATAAATTCATTTAATTAGAATATCATACTTCATGAGCATTTCGATTCATTGAATGTTGAATGTACTATTTGTTTAAAGATAATCTTTACAAAATCAACATCTTTTTATAAGTGCTAACATTCATAAAGAGCTTCCAACCTGTTCATTTGCCGCTTTTCATATAACAAATTAGAAAACTAATGCTTAAGCACTCACACTCACATGTACTGTTCAATTTCTGTAGGCTGTATATGAGAATGAACTCCTGATGTTTCTCTTTAAACTGGAAATACTGCCTAGTCTCTGGTCATAGTTGTTTTTTTTTTTGTTTTTTTTAAACTCCCATTAACAGAGCACTGAATTTCCAAAGTCTTCTCCAAATTTACAATGACAACAACAATAATATATGTAATGAACTCCTGATGTTTCTCTTTAAACTGGAAATACTGCCTAGTCTCTGGTCATAGTTGTTGTTTTTTTTTGTTTTTTTTAAACTCCCATTAACAGAGCACTGAATTTCCAAAGTCTTCTCCAAATTTACAATGACAACAACAATAATATATGCAACAAGTACATGTTTTTTATTGAGTGTCCCCTATGGTACTAACCCTGTGCTGTGCAATTTTCTTTCATTAGTACTGCTGACCTTCACCAGGGCCAAGACTAAGGTAAGGTTAATAAACCTCTGAACTTGGGTGCAAAATTCAAGGAGCCATCAAAAACTTAATAGTTAAGATAAATAATATTTTAATAGAACATTATTTGAAAATGAAAATTATTGCAATATCTATGATGAACAAATATTAAAATTTTAAATAAATACTAGATCAATACTACTGGTTTTTTATTTTGCCTCAGGTTCCAATATGGCTCAGCAAAGCAATGGTACAACACTGCAAAGTACATTACAGTATTATTTACATTTTAAAAGCAAACTCAGAGAAGTTAAGTAACTTGTTCAAGGTCACACAGTTGATTAATTGTAGAGCCAGTATATCTGACTTCAAAGCTGCTCAACTATAATGTTATAGTATTTCTCAATCAAACAGTATGTATTGCTTGCTTATTATGAATGTGGTGTTAGGGAGTATGGTGCCCAGCCTGAGGTCAATGGTTCAATAGAAGGACTCATAGAATCCACTGAAAACTGTTTCACTCATGGTTATGTTTTATGACAGTAAAAGGATAAAAATAAAAGTCAGCCATGGGAAGAGATGTATGGGGTAGAGTCTAGGAAGGTTCCAAATATGGAGCTTCTAGTTATCTTCTCTCAATGGAGTCACCGACAGAGTTACCTCTGCAAGCAATGATTTGTGACAATATACAAAATATTGCCAATCAGGGAGCTCACCAGGCCTTGGTGTCCAGTTTTTTTATTGGAATTCAATCATACAGACATGGCTGACTGCATGTGAGTCTGACCTTTAGTCTCCAGCCCCTCTAGAGGTTGAGCTGACACTGCACAACTGACCTTTAGTCTTCAATCCCTCCAGAAGCAGAGTAGATACCACATGGCCCAAAGCCCTTACCATTAATCATTTTGTTGGACTGTCAAGTATAGCCCAAAGCCTCAGGTGAGCAAATATGCTTTTATCAGGTAGGACATTCCAGCAGCCTAGAGATCACCTCCCCAGAGCTGAGGGCAAAGGCAAAACCTCTCTTTGGGTAAGGTTAATTCCTTACTACACAATATGCCAGCACTGTGGGCAGAAGAGAAGCAGGGGTATAAATAAGGAGATAGACACCTCTTTTTGGAAAGAAAGTCTTAAGTAAATAAAGCACCATGACCCTGTGACATCATACTTATGAATTAGCCATATTGTCTATATTTTTATGCATTTATTTTTGTTGGGGGAGTACTTTAACCAATTTATTTCATTTATAATTCTTTTATTGTACTGAAAAGTTATACATGGTTCTTATTTTATTTTTATTTTTATTTTTTATTTTTATTTATCAGTGTATAGAATAGTTGATTTTCATGTCCCTTTTATCTTTAGTAGAATGAATACATATGGAAAAGATATCTGAGCTGGCAAATGATGTTGAAGAGTGATAGTAGGATAAAGAGGACCTAGTCTTCACGTGCAGTCTGATTCACTTCTCAAGCCCACCTTGCTGGTTTGTGAAAGAAGACACTTCACTGTAAAATCAATTGGAATTAAAGTCATGAGATCAAAGAAGATGCACATGCATCCATATATTATTTACTTTATAAGTAACATCTGTCAGAGACTATAGCTCTTCCGTGGATCCATAATATATTTCCTTAGCAGTTGCAGAACATTATCTCTATTGCTCTAGCCCAAGAATTAGGGAAGAATGAGTGAGAGGTGAAGATAGTTTAGGTGTTATATAAACAAACAGGTTTTATTTTAATAGCTATGTATTTATTTAAAATGTATTAGAAATTTTTATTACAAGCATATTGGAAACATACTAAAGAAAGCATTTAAGCTTTTTAAAAATTATCAATTAATAAAATGTATTGTCACTTTAAAAATTAATAGAAGCAGCCGTACTTGGATATGACAAAAGTCAGGAAAGAAAGAAAGTGAAGTTTAGGAAACCATACACATCTTCCTAAATAAGAGGGTTTTAATTCTACTGCTGTCAGAAAGCCCATATTAAAAATGGAAACCTAGCTATGTGCAATTTAGTTTTTTATTTTTTAAAAAATTTCTAAATGGAGAAATTTCCTCAAGCTTCCTTCTTTTGCTGGAGATCAGTTTTGAAGTGGGGAGAGGGAGAGAATTTTTTTAACCAAATGCAGAAGATCTGATCATATTTTTAGTCTTAAATTGCTTAGCTGATAAAAATTTTTTTCCAAGATTCTCCCAGTGCTAACCATTATCATCAAATGCTAACAACCCATCGTTCCTGTGCCAGATGATTGTATCTCTTAGCTCGAAAATCAACCGGAGAACTGAAGTGGAGGGAGGTGGGTCTGGTGGGAGGGGTATCCAGCTTCCGAGGGCTCCTCTCCCACTTCAGTATGACCTTTAGAAAATGGTCCCTCCTCCTTGTACCTCACTTTCACCATTTGGGAAGGATGGGATGGTGACCTTCTCAGCACATGGTGGGAAGAATGATTTCCTGTCTGCTGGCACCCTGAAACTCTTGAAATGCAAAGAGGGAGGAGGTGAAGGAACAGCAGGGATGCTGGCTGTGCCTGTGATCACAGGGAATGAGCAGAGCAGGTGGCTAGTTGATGGAATGCAAGGGCCCTTTCTGAATATGGAGGAAGTTACGGGTTGTACTTGGAACCCCACGCTCCTTTGTTGTAATAGAGCACGATTAAAATGAATGAGCAAATGTTAGAGTGGGAACTAAAATCATCTTTTTTTTTTCCTATTTTTTTTTTTTTAGTTTACTTATTTGTTTATAACGGACTAGGAGAAAAGCAGTGTTGAAGAAGACTGGATGTTAAGATTCATAAGCTAGAAAGATGAAATAACATAGTGACTAATTATAGAAGCTTTAGAATGGACACACCTGGTTCTCAGCCCACTACCTCCCGTGTGACACTGAGGAACTAACTTAACCTCCTCTTTTCCTCAGCTGTAATGGGGGTACAGTAACAGTAGCATCGTCCTGTTTTATGTGAAAGAATAATACATATTCTTTTATAATATACAATAGTGGATAAATGAGATAATGCAGTGAAGCATGCAGTACCTAGCACATAATTCTGCCTCTGTTATTATTATTATTTGTTTAATTTAACTTCTTACAGTTGCGTCTCCTCATGTGTAAAATGATGACAATAACTACTTTGTGTCTATTTCATTATCCTGACGTGAGAATCAAAAGAGATAATGGAAGTGACGCATTTGTAACCTAGTGTGAGTTGGGAGCCTTTCTGCTTTCTGTCCCTTAGAGATTTAAGTAAACTTGTCCTGATGCTCTAAATTTTAAAGTTTGTGTGTTCCCAGTGTTTACTAACACACACACACACACACTCATCCTATTCACCTAGGAAATCTCATCACTTTGAGTATTAATTAATATTAATAACTTTACTGAAGATCATGAAACATAGTCTCCTGTTATTATACCCCAATTTTCTGTCCCATGCCATCTCTCCCCACCCCCAGTGTTAGCATTCCCAAAGGCTGTCCCACCTATGTCATCCACCCTGTCACACAGAGATGGCTGGAGAAGGTAGTTCTAATGACTTTACTAAAACTGCTTTTCTAATGGGACTCCCTCTGCCCCCCATCCCCATGTCTTCCTTTGTAAACTAAAAAGCACAAATTCCTAAGTATAAGAATAGGCAAATTATAAGAAAACTGGAAATTTCATTACAAGTCAATTTAGTTTATATTTATTGATGCTCATCCCAAGTAATAGATCATGCTGGTTTCTAATAATGCAGTACTGTCTAAAGTCTATTTCATTCTCCAAAGAGCTGGCAGCCAGGTTCAAAAAGAGCTAGGAGGACAGATAGTTACAGGACAGCGTCATAGGTGAGGAGAAGGGTTTGTGGAAGGCAACAACGAGAGGATATCCCACTCTGCAGAAGGTGACAAAGGCAGAGTAGAATTATGAGATCCGTAGGATGAAGACAAGATAACCAAAAAAAAAAAAACAAAAAATGAAGAAAGTCTCATTTCAGGTAGAGGAAAAGCCATTCCAAACAAACAAACAGAAAGACAAAAAACTCAGAAGCAAAGTAGGTTAGCAGAACAGAAAATAATTTATTGAGGATAGAGTCCATGCTAGAACTGAATTTGGATCTCTATTCCAATTTGTAAATATTTCTAAAAATAATGCAAAATTGGCCAGCAAAAATTGGTTAATGGACACAAAGAATGATTAAGTATTTTAATAATGAATAAGCTAATTATCCTGATTTGATTAGCACATATCGTACACAAGTATTCATAGTCAACTTTGTACCCCACAAGTACGTATAATCAATTGTTTCAACAAAAAAAAAAGAAAAAGAAAAAGTCCTATTTCAGTACTATTTAGAAAAGAATAATTTGTTAGCTTAGAATCATCAATCTGAAGTAAAAACAATTTCCAAAATCTCAGGCTTATTCTCATAATATGTATATCATAATATATATCGTGACAGATTGTAATATGAGCAATGGATAATAGAAAATATTGCAATAGATAATTACGATAGCTCATTATATAAGCTATATGATATCCTGATATCTGCAAAGGTGATGCATAAAATGTTTGCTACTGAAAAGGGGTGAATCTTTCATAATTTTGTGCAAGAACTTTAAAATATAGGGTTTTGAAGGGTGTATGTAGATGCAGCCATGGATGCTAAAATGCGAAAAAAATAAAAATATATCACTCGCTACAATGTGCCCATTGGGGGGAAATTTTCCTATTCTCTCTCATCACAAATTATTAATTACAATGAAAATTTTAGAATTTTAAGTTAGGACACATTTTTTTCTTAATTATTTCAAATATAACTTAGGTCCCATCTTCTAGGTTTGAGAAGAGAGCTGGACATGATTAAATCCCAGGATTCATTCATTAAAAAAAACTCAAGTAATGACCACTTGTCTCCAGATCTCCCTAGTGCAAAATGCCTATCCCTACTCCTTTTATTCAAGCTTGAGTCCAAGGATCTTAATTTTTTTTACAGTCGAGCAGTACCAACTGTGTTGTAAGAATTTGTGTAAAACAACTTTCACCTACGTGGTAAGGGTAGTTGAAGAACATCTGAAGTACTCTAATCAGGATTCCATATTCCAGGAGTTTCATTAGCACCTAAATGTTCCTACTAGTTGTGTTCACTCCAGAGGTGGCTGTAATTAGTGCTTCAAACAACACTATACAAATCTGCCACAGTATTTATTAGTTAACATACAGGATATTAGAAGTGAATTTTTTTTTGTTGAAAAGTCACCAACATGGCTTTATGGAGAACGCTGTGTTGAAAAATATTGTTGATAATCTCAATGCTTTAATGCCTGGGTCCATAGTCCATGTCTTGAAGTCTTGAGCATCTGTCCCCACAAAACTGAAGAAATTTGTGGCCTGATCCAACCAGAAGTCTTGCTGATCCTGCTGTGGGAATACTGTTGCATCCCCATTTAATTGAGCCTTCCATATAATTGGATTTTCATAAGGTCTAAAAGGATGTAAAGTAGAGTCTTTACTGAGAACAAGAAATAGGTTATATGACTGTTTTTGCACCTAGTTACTAACAATGCTTGTTTGTGTGCCAGTTTAACTGCAGACTGGCTGCCATTGAAACATAATACCTCATAGTGTTGTGAGACTGTGTGAAGACATTTAGTTTTCATTTACTTCTAATGTGGGGGCAACCAGTATTTACCAAAATAATTTGACCAATTGTGAAAGACAAATGATCTTTACCTGGGTTGATGAAATCCCAACCTCCAGAGATACACACACTTAAAATTCATGCTATGGTAGCACTATGGTGATTTTTACTCCCAAGCAATATTTGGCAATGTCCAGACACATGTTGGTTGTCACAATTGGAGGCGTAGATGCTATTAGCACCTGATGGGTAGAGGCCAGGCATGCTGTCAAATATTTTACAATGTATAAGACAACCCTCCATTACAACAAGACATGGTCTCAAATGTCAACAGTGCAAATGACAGGATTTCATTCTATTTTATGGCTTAGTATAGCATTCCATTGTGTATATATATCACTATTTTTTATACATTCATCTGTGGATAGACACCTTGGTTGATTCCATATCTTGGCTATTGTGAATGGTGCTGCAATAAACATGGAGGTGCAGATATCTCTTTGGTATGCTAATTTCCTTTCATTTGGATAAATACTCAGCAGTGTGATTGTTGGATCACATAGTAGTTCTATTTTTTAGTTTTTTGAGGAAACTCCATACAGTTTTCCGTAATGGCTGTACTGATTTACATACTTGCCAACACTATGTAAGAGTTTCCCTTTCTCCACGTTTGTCAGCATTTGTTATTTCTTGTCTTTTTGATAATAATCCCTCTAACTGGGGTAAGAAGATATCTCATTTTGGTTTTGGTTTACATTTCCCTGATGATCAGTGATGTTGAGCATTTTTAAAAATATCTGTTGGCCAATTGTACATCTTCTTCTGAGAAATGTCTATTCTGGTCATTTGACCATTTTTTTAATCAGACTTTTTTTTTTTTCATCCTGTTGTTGAGTTGTTTAAGTTCCTTGTATATTGTGGATATTAATCCCTTGTCAGATGAATAGTTTGCAAGTGTTTTCTCTAATTCTGTTTTTGCCTCTTTGCTATGTTGATTGTTTCTTTTGCTGTGCAGAAACTTTTTAGTTTGATATAATCCCATTTGCCTATGTTTTCTTTTGTTGCCTATTCTTTAAATGTCTTCTTCATAAAATTTTTGCCCAATCAACATCATGGAGTGTTTCCCCTGTTTTCTTCTAGTAGTTTTATAGTTTCAGGTTTTACATTTAAGTCTTCAATACATTTTGAGTTGATTTTGGTATATAGTGAGAGATAAGGTTCTACTGTCTTTCTTTGGAATATGGATATCTAGTTTTCCCAGAACCATTTATTGAAGAGGCTGTTCTTTCCCCAATGTATGAAATTGGAGCCTTAGAAAAGATCAGTTGGCTGTAGATACATGGGTTTATTTCTGGGTTCTGTATTTTTTTACATTAGTCCATGCATCTGTTTTTATGCCAGTATCATGCTGTTTCAATTACTATAGCTTTGCAGTGTATTTGAAAGTCAGGTATTGTAATGCCTCCAGCTTTTGCTTTTTGCTTAGGATTTCTTTGGCTATTTGGGGTCTTTTGTGGTTTCAAATGAATTTTAGGATTTTAAAAAATTTCTGTGAAGAATGTCATTGGTACTTTGATA
>NW_007726746.1:293510-294635 GCF_000696425.1 Galeopterus variegatus
TGCATCTGTTTTTATGCCAGTATCATGCTGTTTCAATTACTATAGCTTTGCAGTGTATTTGGAAGTCAGGTAGTGTAATGCCTCCAGCTTTTGCTTTTTGCTTAGGATTTCTTTGGCTATTTGGGGTCTTTTGTGATTTCAAATGAATTTTAGGATTTTAAAAAATTTCTGTGAAGAATGTCATTGGTACTTTGATAAAGATTACATTGAATATGTAGATTGCTTTGGGTGATAATGATCATTTTGACAATATTAATTCTTCCAGTCCATGAACATGGAATGTCCTTTTTTGTGTGTTCTCTTTAATTTCTTTCAACAGTGTTGTGTAGTTTTCATTATAGAAAACTTTCACCTCCTTGGTTAAATTTATTCCAAGGTATTTTATTTTTTTTGGTAACTATCATAAATAAGGTTGCTTTCTTAATTTCTTTCTCTGCTAGTTCATTTATGATTTATAGAAATGCTACTGATTTTTGTGTGTTGATTTTGTATTCTGAAACTTTACTGAATTTGGTGGAGTCTAGTTTTTCTGTATATAAGATGATGTCATCTGCAAACAGGGACAATTTGACTTCCTCTTTTCCAATTTGGATGCCCTTTATTTCTTTCTCTCGCTTACTTGCTCTGGCTAGAGTTTCCACTACTTTGTTAAATAGGAGTGGTGAGCATGGGCATCTTTATTTTGTTCATATTCTTAGAGGAAAAGCTGTCAACTTTTCCCCATTCAGGATGATGTCGGCTGTGGATTTGTCATATATGATCTTTATTGTATTATGATACTTTCCTTCTATACCTAATTTGTTCAGATTTTTTATCATAAAGTGATGTAGAATTTTATCAAATGCTTTTTCTGCATCTATTGAGATGATCATATGGTTTTCATTTGACCTTCATTTTGTTGAGTGGTGTATAACATTTATTGATTCATATATGTTGAGCCATCCTTGCATCCCTGAGATAAATCCCACTTGATCATGGTGCATAAGTTTTGATGTGCTATTGAATTTTGATTTGTTGAGAATTTTTACATCTATGTTCATTGGGAATATTGGCCTGTAGTATTATTTTTTTGTTGTCTCCTTTTCTGATTTTGGTATCAAGGTGATGCTGCCCTCATAGAATGAG
>NW_007726746.1:294833-295483 GCF_000696425.1 Galeopterus variegatus
TTTTTTGTAGTGATAAGATATTATTCTTTCTCTTTCTCATTTGTGTGTGTGCTCTACCAATGAGTTTTATTCTTGCACATGTCATCATGATGCTAGTTATCAATTATTGGCATCTAGATGTAGGACTCCCTTAAGAATTTCTTGTAAGGTTGTTCTAGCAGTGATGAATCCTCACTGGTTTTGTTTTCTGGGAAATACACTATTTCTCCTTCATATCTGAAGGATAGCTTCACTGTGTATTGTATTATTGGCTGGAACTTTTTTTCTTTCAGCACTTTAAATGTATCATCCCACTCTCTCCTGGCCTGTGAGGTTTCTGCTGATTAATCTGCTCTTAGTCTGATGGAGATTCCCTTATAAGTGACTTGATACTCTTTTCTTGCCATTTTTAGAATTCTCTCTGTGTCTTAGACTTTTGACAATTTGATTACAGTGTGTCTCAGAGAGGACATTTTTGGATTAAATCTGTTTAGGGATCTTTGGGCCTCTTTTATTTGGGAGTCTGTATCTCTCCCAATAAGTTGGGAAGTTTTCAGCTATTATTTTTTTTTTTCCTTTTTTTGTCTTTTTTTACTGACCGGTAATGGGGTCGCAACCCTCGGTGTCGCGCCCGTACCGGGGACCGGCAATGGGATCGCAACCCTCGGTGT
>NW_007726746.1:296318-297016 GCF_000696425.1 Galeopterus variegatus
ATTTGTTCTATAATACAGTTTAAATCTAATGTTTCTTGATTTTTTGTCTATATTATCTGTCTAATGCTGAGAGAGTGGTGTTGAAGTTCCCAACTATTATTGGTGTCCATCTCTCCGTTTAGATCCAATGTTGTCTTATATATCTTGGAACTCTGATTTTGGGTGCATATATGTTTACAATTACTATATCTAGTTGATTAATTAAGCTACATATATTCCTTCTTTGTTTCTTATTATAGTTTTTAGTTTAAAGTCTATTTTATCCAATATAAGTGTAGCTTTTTTGTGGTCCTTTTTTGTACATATTGTTCCTTCCTTTCTTATTGTTTGTCTTTGCTATTTGGTGTTTTTTTGTAGTGATAAGATATTATTCTTTCTCTTTCTCATTTGTGTGTGTGCTCTACCAATNGGTTTAATTTCCATGTATTTTTACAAATTCTAAAGCTTCATTTGTTATTGATCTTTGGCTTTACTCTGCTGTGATCTGAAGATACTTAATATGATTTTTATTTTTTTAAATTTGTTGAGACTTTATTTGTGGGCTAACATGTGGCCTTCCTGGAAAGCAGTCCATATGCTGATGAGAAGAATGTGTACTCTGAAATTGATAGATGAAATATTCTGTAAATATCTGTCCATTTGTTCTATAATACAGTTTAAATCTAATGTTTCTTGATTTTTTGTCTATATTATCTGTC
>NW_007726746.1:297046-311439 GCF_000696425.1 Galeopterus variegatus
TGGGCCTCTTTTATTTGGGAGTCTGTATCTCTCCCAATAAGTTGGGAAGTTTTCAGCTATTTTTTTTTTTTCCTTTTTTTGTCTTTTTTTACTGACCGGTAATGGGGTCACAACCCTCGGTGTCGCACCCATACCGGGGACCGGCAATGGGATCGCAACCCTCAGTGTTGTGCCCGCACTGCACTCAGCCAGTGAGCGGGAACCGGTCTCCACATGGGATCCGAACCCTCAGCGGGAGCGCCGCCGCACTCCCAAGCGGTGCACTCTCCAGTGCACCACTGGGCTGGCCCTCAGCTATTATTTTTTTACAATAGGTTTTCTGTGCCTTTTCCCTTCTCTTTCCCTTCCGGATGGAGCACCCAAATATGGATATTTGTACACTTAAAGTTGTCCCACAGATCTCATAGACTTTCTTCATTTTTAAAAAAATTCTTTTTTCTTATGTTTTTGTCAACTTGGTTATTTCAAAAAGCCTGTCTTCAAGTCTAAAAATTCTTTCCTCTGCTTTGTCTATTTATTAAGCTCTTGGTTGTATTTTTTATCTTATTTAATAAATTCTTCAGTTCCAAGATTTCTCCTTGGTTGTTTTTATCTCTATCTCTTTAATTATTATTTAGAATTCTTTTTTCAGGAATTTTATAGATTTCCTTCTCTTTGATGTCAAGTACTGGAGAATTACTATATTTCTTTGGTAGTATAATGTTTCCTTGTTTATTCATGTTTCTCATATCCCTACATTGATGTCTGGGCATCTAGTATAACAGATTTTCTTCTAATTTCTTGGAGTAGCTTTTGAAGGAAGAGACTCTTTTCTGTAGATGTGTTCTATAGTGTCAGTCAGGTAGGGTATTTTAGGTTTGGTTTCTGGTGAGCACAGTAATGTAGCCTCTGTATGATTTCTTCATCTTAACAGACAACCAGATTTGTCTGTTAGTGCTACTGGAGCCTAGGCACTGGGCAATTCACAGCTTCTTTCTAACACTGGATTGGGTTGCTGAGATCATAGACAAGGTCTCCGGTTCTTGGGAGAAGGATTGGGGTGCTCTGCAGCTCCTCGGCTGGAGTGGGCGACCCTGGGTGTACTCACCCAGGATCCTGTGGCCCTGCTAAAGGCACTGGGATGCTCTGCAGCTTCTCTGCTTAAATGGATAATCCTGGGCGAGGTTTCTGAGGCTGCATCCAGGTCCTTGGACTTTGAGAGAGATTATGAGGCACTCAGCAGCTCCTCAGCTGAAGTGCATGACTGTGGGTGGAGTCACTGGGGTTTGGGGCTGATCCCTGCATTCCCAAAAGAGGTGCTAGGGCTATCTGCAGCTTCTCAGATGGAGTGGGCCACTTTGGGTAAGGTTGCTGGGGTTGTGGAAAGGACCTTGCACCACTAAGAGAGTTGCTGGGGTGCTCTGTAGTTTCTTGGCTATAAAGAGTTACTCTGGCAAGCTCATCAGGGTCATGTGCAGGATTGTGTGCCTCCAAGACAGACACTTGGCTCTCTACAGCTCCACAGTTGGAGTGGGCCACTCCAGATATGGTCATTACAGTTGTGAGTGGGACCCTGCACTTCCAAAAGAAATACTGGGTTGTTCAGCTCCTCAGCCGGAGTGGGCCTCCATGCAAAAGGTCACTGGGGTTGTGTGCAGGCACCTGTTCCCCAAAGAAAGATGCTGGGTTGCTCCTCAGTTCCTCCCTCTGAGTGAGGTCACTGAGGCCAAGGACAAGCCCCCACATTCCCAAAAGAGACACTGGCAGCTCTGTTGCTCCCCAGCTGGGGTCAGTGGCCCTGGGTGCACTCACTGAAGCTACAGATTGGACTCTGTTACCCTGAGAGAGGCACGCTCCACAGTTTCCCACTTGAATGAGTGGCTATGGGTGAGTTTGCTGGAGCCATGATGGAACTCTGTGTTCCTGGGAAAGGTACATGAGTGCTCTACTGACAGAGGCAGAAGGCCCTGATCAGTTGGCCCTCTGTCCTGGGGATGTCCTCTACACTTAACTGGACCATCTCTTCCCTGTGTTGCAGCATGCCTTGCATGCACAGGTGCCAGAATCACGGTGTGATGAGGGGGCCTTAGGGATATGGAGATGCCAGGGCAACTTGGCCCCAGGGTGGAATACATCCAGGTGTTGGCTTCAACCCCAAAATGGAGATATGCTGCTACATTCCAGGACCCAGGGGGGAGAGGAAGCTCAGCATGAACTCCCTCTTTAGACCAATGGGCTCCCAGCAGCTCCCCACATTGGGCTTATAGCCCGTAAGAACCACATGACTCCCCAGTAGCTTGGGTTGCAGGAATCCACAGTGCAAGTGAGGACCACTTGGAATNACTTTCTTCATTTTAAAAATAATTCTTTTTTCTTATGTTTTTGTCAACTTGGTTATTTCAAAAAGCCTGTCTTCAAGTCTAAAAATTCTTTCCTCTGCTTTGTCTATTTATTAAGCTCTTGGTTGTATTTTTTATCTTATTTAATAAATTCTTCAGTTCCAAGATTTCTCCTTGGTTGTTTTTATCTCTATCTCTTTAATTATTATTTAGAATTCTTTTTTCAGGAATTTTATAGATTTCCTTCTCTTTGATGTCAAGTACTGGAGAATTACTATATTTCTTTGGTAGTATAATGTTTCCTTGTTTATTCATGTTTCTCATATCCCTACATTGATGTCTGGGCATCTAGTATAACAGATTTTCTTCTAATTCCCTGGAGTAGCTTTTGAAGGAAGAGACTCTTTTCTGCAGATGTGTTCTACAGTGTGAGTCAGGTAGGGTATTTTAGGTTTGGTTTCTGGTGAGCACAGTAATGTAGCCTCTGTATGATTTCTTCATCTGTATTCAACACCAGAGTTGTCTGTTAGTGCTATTGGAGCCTAGGCACTGGGCAATTCACAGCTTCTTTCTAACACTGGATTGGGTTGCTGAGATCATAGACAAGGTCTCAGGTTCTTGGGAGAAGGATTGGGGTGCTCTGCAGCTCCTCGGCTGGAGTGGGCGACCCTAGGTGTACTCATCCAGGATCCTGTACCCGTGCTAAAGGCACTGGGATGCTCTGCAGCTTCTCTGCTTAAATGGATAATCCTGGGTGAGGTTTCTGAGGCTGCATCCAGGTCCTTGGACTTTGAGAGAGATTATGAGGCATTCAGCAGCTCCTCAGCTGAAGTGCATGACTGTGGGTGGAGTCACTGGGGTTTTGGGCTGATCCCTGCATTCCCAAAAGAGGTGCTAGGGCTATCTGCAGCTTCTCAGATGGAGTGGGCCACTTTGGGTAGGGTTGCTGGGGTTGTGGAAAGGACCTTGCACCACTAAGAGAGTTGCTGGGGTGCTCTGTAGTTTCTTGGCTATAAAGAGTTACTTTGGCAAGCTCACCAGGGTCATGTGCAGGATTGTGTGCCTCCAAGACAGACACTTGGCTCTCTACAGCTCCACAGTTGGAGTGGGCCACTCTAGACATGGTCACTAGAGTTGTGAGTGGGACCCTGCACTTCCAAAAGAAATACTGGGTTGTTCAGCTCCTCAGCCAGAGTGGGCCACCATGTAAAATGTCACTGGGGTTGTGTGCAGGCACCTGTTCCCCAAAGAAAGATGCTGGGTTGCTCCTCAGTTCCTCCCTCTGAGTGAGGTCACTGAGGCCAAAGACGAGCCCCCACACTCCCAAAAGAGACACTGGCAGCTCTGTACCTCCCCAGCTGGGGTCAGTGGCCCTGGGTGCACTCACTGAGGCTACAGATTGGACTCTATTACCCTGAGAGAGGCACGCTCCACAGTTTCCCACTTGGATGAGTGGCTATGGGTGAGTTTGCTGGAGCCATGATGGAACTCTGTGTTCCTGGGAAAGGTACATGAGTGCTCTACTGACAGAGACAGAAGGCTCTGATCAGTTGGCCCTCTGTCCTGGGGATGTCCTCTACACTTAACTGGACCATCTGTTCCCTGGGTTGCAGCATGCCATGCATGCACAGGTGCCAGAATCACAGTGTGATGAGGGGGCCTTAGGGATATGGAGATGCCAGGGCAACTTGGCCCCAGGGTGGAATACATCCAGGTGTTGGCTTCAACCCCAAAATGGAGATATGCCGCTACATTCCAGGACCCAGGGGGGTGAGGAAGCTCAGCATGAACTCCCTCTTTAGACCAGTGGGCTCCCAGCAGCTCCCCACATTGGGCTTATAGCCTGTAAGAACCACATGACTCCCCAGTAGCTTGGGTTGCAGGAATCCACAGTGCAAGTGAGGACCACTTGGAATTCCCCTTGCCAGCCTTTTCCCTGCAACAAGGAACATCTCTGGCTCTGAGCCGATTATGGTCAGGAACTTCCCTTTGGAATTCCCCTTGCCAGCCTTTTCCCTGCAACAAGGAACATCTCTGGCTCTGAGCCGATTATGGTCTTTCTATGTCGTCATCGCAAACTTCTAAATTTCCAAGGGTCTTCCTCAACTCTTTTGCTGAATTCCAGTGTTTTCTCCAAGAAACTCTATTCAATGTGTGATTTATCCACTTGTTGTTTTGGACTTTCTTTACGTCAAAGGCAAGAGTGCGTGCCTCTAGTCAGCCATGTTCTCTCCTTCCATCCTCAGTCTTTAAAGGCTTGACAGTGCTAAGAACATACCATGTATCAATATCTCAATTAACTATCTTCCCTCACCCTTGCTTTGAAGAAACCACAATTCAATCCAGTCGCTCGGGGTCATTGACACTACATCACCTTGTTTTAATTTTTATTTGTGTAGAAGGCAGTAGGTGTAGGCAGGTACGGTAGTGCTATAAAATAGTGTCAATAGTAATAATGGAGGTAATGATGATGATAGTTATTGATGAAGATACTGCTCAAGGATCACTTTCTTATATGTGAGGTGCTGTACTAAGAATGTATATATATTTTTTTATATCCACCTTATTAGATGTTGTAATTCCCATTTTATGGAATAGGATACGGAAGTCAAAGGAGGTGATTTAGGTTGCCGAAGTTCACACTGATACTTAATGAAAGAGGAGGGATTCAAATCTGGTATACAAATATCTAAAGCCTAAGCTCAATAAAATTAATTTACTAAAAATTTATTCAGTATTTTCCATGTAGTAGGCACTTATTTTGGTCACTTAAGATAAACCAAAGAGCAAAAGGGACAAATCTCTCTTAACCACTATGTTGTACTATAGCATGAACATTTTCAGCTATAGTATTGCAGTAAACTATTTATTTTGTTTATAACTGGGTTAGATTATGAGGGTACTTTTACTCCCCTTATTAGCCCTCATTTTGGTTCTCATTCAAAGCAGATCTCATTGTCAGATGACTCATGCTCCACTTTGTAGGTCAGCCAAACACAAGCATTAAACCAGAGCAAATCTTTCTGATTTTGTCAGCATATCAAATAATACAACTTAGAGAAATGTCTCATGAACTAGAGCCCAAGCTCTTGGAGCTTAGAAACTTGGAGAATAAAGCATTTATTTGAGGCGAAATTCTTATTTGCGGTCTGCATGAAGAATCTTACTAAGATCTCAGAGTTCTTTAATCATGCAAGACTCATTCTTCATTTGGGCAGACCCAATGTCACCATTCCCACCCAGGCAAAAATTCCCTTTGACTTTAGTAGCTCAGGAATGTGACTGGTGATTATCCCAAAGAAGGACCACTGCATGCAGGCCTGGGAAAGAAGGGGATTTGTAAAAATGTATTTTTTTTTCATGGCGGTGGGATTGACAGTCATGACACTGTAAATACTATCTATGTTATCATGTTAGCACATGTGACAGTATTGTGAATTGTCATAGAAAAGTGTTCAAAGGTGTCCAGTTTAGAAAGAGATAAAAGAGACATTCAGAGACCAAAGAACAGAATAAAGCTACTTAGTCCACATAGAGATGGAAACTGCAACCTGCAACCAGTTAATTGCTGCCATCTAAATAATGTGTTCACAATCTGGAGAATGCAAACTACTAAGGAGGTGCTACTATAAAAAATTAAGAATCTAAACTTGAGAATCAGAACAAGGCTCTAATCTCTGACCCATTCCTCCCAGCTGTATAACTTAAAGCAAGTTACCTACTTAACTGTTGTGCACTACAGTTTTTTCACCCATAAAAAAAGAATATTGATAATATTTACTTCGGATAATAAAATGAAATAATGTGCATAAAACATTTATAAGAAGATCTGACACATTCTAATAATAAATACTGGGTATTGTTATTACTAGTCGGCCACCTTGTTAATTCTGATAAGTGTATTTAGCTAATATTTAGAAGGATGAAATCAGAAATTCCCTGCAAATAGTGTTTCCTGTAAAACATGAGAAAATATTATGTATTTTCCAATGGCCTTTCAAAATCTAAGAAGCTGGAATTATCTCATCAGTAACATGTGTATTACCTGGACAAGTTTTAGATCCTCTAGATTACACATCTAGATTTGACACAGTACAACCCCTCATGCCTTAGTCATTAAACCAATTGCTGATTTTTACTCTGAAAATTTGTTCCTCACTTTTTATGTTTGTTTTCTTCATAAATATTGATCATCTAAGTTTAAAGAAAGGAAGCAATACTTTTCTGTATTAATGTCCAGGAAAAATCATCTAAACTAGGAAAGTGAAGGGTGCTGTTTAGCAAACATTTTGTATTCTGTAGGGGGACAAGGATATTTTTTCACTAGTTCTGTGGCTATGAACAGGGGCGGGGAGGGGGAGGTGGTTCCTTAAATAATGCTCCAGTGAATTGTGAGATGAGACAGATCATAAAATTGAGATTTAAAGTGGAAAAGACCAAAGGAAGCAGTGAAAATTAACTTAGACAGTCAGAAAGTGAAATTGAAAAGGCAAGGAAATGAAACTTACAGAGGAAATACAAAACCACAAACTGAAGGAATATTCCTTTGGATATTAACACGGTGGTAACTGAATTCCTAAGTGCTCTATCGATAAGTGGAGCCATCATTAATCTTTTGTGACAAAGCACTTTGGAGTAACCAAATTGTGATATTCCAGGCCCTGAATATCCTGTATTATCCTCAGGATTGAAGATGACTTCTCTATACAGTAACTGTTGTATCATGTTTCTCCATTGCAGGAAATTTTAACAGGAATGGCTTTCAAAAGCTGTCTAATAAATGTGATTTAGGGGAAAAATATACCCAACTCTAGTTATTTCTTTTTCACAGTGTTCACTTAGACATATTTGGTTTTGAACTTCTTTTTATAAAGGCAGAGTTACTATGTCATTTAAGCTGAAGTACGAACTGAGAGGTTTGTGCTCAGTCCAGGGTTTCTTAACACAAGACCTCTTTGAATTGTGTAATTAGTCCATATATCCTATAAATCCCAACTTACGACATTTAAGTCCTTTGTGAGAAAGATTTTCAGGGAGACGTTAAGTTCAAATTTTAAAAATCCAAATATAATTACTGTCTCTTAGAAAAAAACAAAACTTGTAGAAAATTAGGAGGCATTCCTTTGCAGAGTAGAAAGAGGGCCTTACTGTTTGCTGCAATAACTATGGAACTTTGAGTAAAGATGAAAATAGGGAACAAAAATAAGACAGAAATCAGGACCCCCACAATGTGCTCCCCTCATTTAAAGAATTGCCTTGTTGGGCTGGTAGCGCAGACTGACGTCATACCCTGTGTTTCATCTCAACTGCATTTCCTTTTTTTGGTGGTGGTGGGGGCAATGTTTATTATAGAAAATTGTTTACAATTTTAATAATAATTTTGTCTTTTAAGACAAAAATACAAATGAAATAAAAGATACAAGTTTGTTGCATAGAAACACTGAAAACACAGTTACATCCTTCTACAACTCAATAAAACATATAAACATTGTCAAAAACCCCCCTCCCCCCCCAGTTCAAATTTATATTTCTTTTATTTAATAATTATTTTCTGAGCTCCTTCTAGGTGCCAGGTACTGCACCAAATAAAAGATACAAGTTTGTTGCATAGAAACACTGAAAACACAGTTACATCCTTCTACAACCCAATAAAACATATAAACATTGTCAAAAACCCCCCTCCCCCCCAGTTCAAATTTATATTTCTTTTATTTAATAATTATTTCCTGAGCTCCTTCTAGGTGCCAGGTACTGCACCATTATAGGAGCTGGGGATACAGTAATGAATAAAATGAAGTCCCTGCTGTCATGGAGCTTCTGTTCTAGTAGGGCAAGACAGACATCAAACAAAACAAATGTCTAATATGTCAGGTAGTCATTGGGTTAAACGACAGTGGGACAGGGGGCTTTTGCACATCTCCAGACTCCTTAAGAGCAATTTGAGGCTGCTTTGAATGTCACGGCCTCTTTTAGGGGAAAGATACAAATTCCAAATTATATTTTTAAAGTAACTTTTCTACAGGTTGCAAATTTCTAGTCAGATTCTTAAAGTTCATAGTTGTGAGCTGAATTTCTAACTTTAGAATTAGAATCTATACTAATAAATACTATATGGCAATGCTAATAGAATACGACCCACATCATATACATGTGCCTGTGTAGGTATATGTATGTGTTTAGGGCCCATGTCACTATTTACATATACACATACATATTAAATATCTTAATGTGTATTATTTATTAATATAACATTATCTGGCTCTAATTATACAAGTCTTTCACATAAATTCTTAGGTTGTATCCAGACTCTCCAAGAACTATCAGTATTATAATTTTGAGGCAGTTTATTGGTATTCCCAGTACATGATATTTCTAAGTATGCTCTTGATCAGAAAAATACTTATCACCTTACAACTAAGCTCATCCTGATTAAGTAATATAGTGAAGGACTGAATGGATGGAACTGCCTTTTTATGTCTAGAAAACAAGGCAAAAAATGAGGTCTTTTTCTCTTGCTTTTTCCTTTTTTCCTGCTGCTGCTGCTGAGGTGCTTCGTCACCGAAAAGCAGATGGTCTCAAAACCTGAAATATGCATTCCTATATCTTAAGGACCGAACAATTTCATTGGTGTCTTTTAATGTTAATGTCTGAGCTTTCTCTTCTCCACATCCTGTGAAGGTTTTGTTTCTTTTTAGGATATCCAATCGGAAGCAGCTTTTTCCCTGCAGTCATACCCTGTGTTTTATCTCAACTGCATTTCATTTCAATTAGTTCTTATTGTGACCATGAGCAAATTATTTAACGTCTCTGAGTCTCAGTCACCCCAACTGTTAAGTGCAGATAATAATAGTACCTATACCATTTAGTGTTGTTTTGAAAACTAAGTAGTCCAAGTAGAAATGCTTAACAACTAGTGCCTGCCACACAGTAAATTTTACTGAGGGAGGGAGCTTGTAGTGGGTTGAAGGGTGGCCCCCAAAAGACATGTCCATATCCTTGATCCTGGGAAAGTCACCTTACTTGGAAAAAGAGTCTTTGCAGATGTAATTGTGGATCTCAAAATGTGATCATCCTGGATTATCCAAGAAATCTCTAAGCCCAACAAAAGTGTCCTCATAAAAGATAGAAAAGAAAACACACAGAGGGGAAGGCAATGTGAAGATGGAGACAGAGATTGGAGTGAAGCATCCACAAGTCAAAGAATACCAGGAGCCACCAGAAGCTAGGAAAATGCAAAGATGGATTGTCGCCTAGAGCCTCAGAGGGAGTATGGCTCTGCTGACATCTTCACTTCAGACTTCTGGCCTCCAGAACTTCAAGACCATACATTTCTATCATTTCAAGTCACCCAGTGTGCGGTATTTTGCTACAGCAGCCTTGGGAAACTATTACACAGCAATTGTTTTTAAACAGTTTTATTGAAATACGATTCACATATTCTTCAATTTATTTATTTAAAATATACATTCAATGATTTGGAATGTACTGTGTTACTAGATAGATATTTTTATATTGAGGTGAAATATATAAAACAAAGTTTGCCATTTCAACCATTTTTAAATATACAATTTAGTGTCATTAGCTATATCACAATGTTATGCAACCGTCACCTTCTATCTAGCTCAAAAACTTTTTATCGCTCAAACAGAAACTCCATACCTATTAAGCAATAACTCCTCAGTTTCCTCTCCTTCCAGCCTGTGGTAAGCCTACTTTCTAACCTACTTTCCTTAATGCAAAGCTTTTTACTTTTTACTACTCCAACTGCTAGTACTTCTACCATGCTAACAACATTTGGAGCTATGATAGCCCTTTCTCTGTTACTAGGTCGAGGTGATTTCTGCAAAATGTAGTTGCCAGACGGTGACCTAAATATGAAAACATCAGCCAGTTCTCTATCCATGTGCTGCAAGAGCTAACAATTAGCTGATTTGGACCCTGCAACTAGCAATAAACAAAGTCAACAAGGCTCTGAAGATGATCATACAAGAAGGGCTACCTGATATATCCTTGCTTTATCAGTGGGCTTAGCCCTTCTCTCCTCTTAAATACACTTGGGGAGAAATTTTGACCTCCAGAAGTTTTGTCTATAATCTATAGACTCTCTGCTATAGGAAAGTGGGCAGGATTTCTAGCTCACTTTCTTCTTGATGTGATAAAAATTGCCTGGATTGTATCCTTTACTTCACTTCTGATTTTTTTCCCCTCATTTGATATATGGTTTTCTATGGAAACATTATATAGTATTTGTTCTATTGTTCATTATACTATTTATACATTAATTTAACAAGTGCTAATTAAGGGAAATGACACACTATTCTAGGCACCATAAAGGAAGTAAGAAGTTGCAATTTGCCTGGGCTATACTTTTATTTATCATAACTGCTGCTTACCAGGCTTTGAAGCATGTACAAACTATAGATAGTTCTTTTCACTGGTTGTTTCAAATATAATCATATGTGATAGCTGGGGCTTAGGTCACAGAAGATCATATTTTAAACAATTTGACAGAAAATTTTTCTGTCCCTTAGAAAACATGATGCCCTTTTTGAGCCTAGAAATTCCATGTATGGTGTAGTGATAGTCATGTCTGGGTTTAGGTCCTACTTCTGTTACTAATGGAAGAGAAACCTTAGAAAAGATACTTAATCAGGCCATCTAATTTCCCTTATCCTTAATATAAGATAATGCTTGAATCTATTTAGAGTTTTGAGAATTAAGTGGTATAAAATTGTTTAAAACTATTAGCACAGTTTCTTACACATGAGTGTTTAAGAAATAGTATCCCAAATGATCAGGTTAAAAAGCAAGAAATCTAATATAAATATTAGATATTCTTCAGTTTCAGAGAGTTTCCTTTCTCTAGAAAAAGTATTTTGTTATTTTACAGACATCTTCATAGACATCTTTTTTATTTTATATCTTAAAGATAGGATCTATGGTTTGAGATTAGACCTAGATTATACCCTCAGCTAAACATTGCAGTCCTCATTCAGTGATCCAGTGAGCATTTATTAAGTACTCACCATCTTCAGGGTGCTATGAACTTGCAGAAAGGTGCAAAATGGGAAAAAATAACATAACAGAAATCAGTTTCTCCATAATGTGCTTCCCTCAGTGAAAGAAGAATCATGTTGTTGGACTGGGAGGGTAGACTGGAATCACACCATGTGTTTCATTTCTGCTTTGTCACAGAAATTCATGGTGTGGTGCAATATAGACACATAAAAACATTATTATACAATAAAATAAAGGTTGTAATAGGACAGAATGCATGGCACTAGGAAGTACTAAAAAGTGGGCACTTAACTTCATCTTTCAAAGGCAGAGGAAGTGGCATTTAATGTGAGTCTGGAATCACAGGTAAAAGGCAAGTGGGAATAAAGGAAAGATAAGGTTCATAGTGCCAGAGAGGCCACAGCATGGTTGGAGGCTTGTATGTTTGCTTTATGTGGAAGAACCAAATGCCCACGGAAACGTGGCAGAAGCTGAGTTTGACAACAGCTAACCTAGAGCTAAGGACTTTGGCTCCTTTCTCAAAGACAATAGGGAACAATTGTAAAGTTTTAAAAAATTAGACATCTTAACCAGATTTCCTCCCTACCTCCCCTCGTGTTTTTCACAGGCACCTACTGAGCACCCACTTTGTGCCAGGTGCTTTTCCTGATGAAAGGCAGAGCCCTAACCCTCAAGTCACTCACCGTCAAGTGAAGGGCAGATGAGTAAGCATGCAATCACACCAGTGCACATCACGTGCTGTGCAGAGGTCAGCAGAAGGTGAGACACAAATTGGAAACAGTGAAAAGGCACCTAACCATGTCTTGGCAAAGTCAAGGAAAGAGTTCCACAGGAAGTGTCCTCTCAGCTAAGCTTTAAAAGATCAGCACAGTAAAATGCTAAGGAAGCGTGGGTGGAAGGATGGACTAGGCAGAGAACACAGCATAAACAAATCGATTGTACCCAGGCAAGAGAGAGCACATGGAACTCAGGGCACCAAAAGGAGTTCAGCATGACTAAGGCTTACAGTGGAAAGTGGAAAATGATAAGAGGCTAGATTGGAGAGAGAGAGACAGATGGAATTATTATGTGAAAGGATCACTAAACCATGCTATGGAGTTTGGACTTTATTCTGAGAGCTAAAAAGGGTCTACAAAGGGTCTGTGCTGAGAAGTCGCTCAATCATATCTATACCTTGGAAAGATCCCTCTGGCTATGTACAGAGAAGTGCTTGAGGGGTATAACTAGAGATTAAAAAATCAAATAGGAGGCTGCTGCAATAATCCTAGTAAAAGATAAGAGTATCTCAAATAAGGTATAATAGTGATAATAAATAAATAATAGATTATAGTGGTAGTGGATATAGTTTGGAGAGATACTTAAGAAGTAGAATTGACTGGACTTGGTAATATGAAAAGTGAAGGATTAGGAGGAGTTAAGGATAATGCCAAGATTTTTGGCTTGGCAGCCCAGTTCTATTTCATTCTGATGGGGAACTCAGAAGGAAGAGTTGTGTTTTGGAAGAAAACGATAGGTTCAGTTTTGAAAATGTTAAACTGGAAGGAATATTCTGATGGGATATTTAAGTAGAGATAGATACCTAGGAGGGAGTTTACAATCAACATGGACAGGAAATCTAAACTTAGTATTTACCAGCAAAGAGGTGGTCACAAAAGCCTTTGGAATATTGGAGATTGTCCAAGGTAGAGTTGACAGAATGAAAGGAAAATAGGGATGAAGTTGGAGCCTGAAAACATCAGCATTTACAGAACTGACAAACATGGGAGCATTTAAAGATACTTGGCAGGAACAGGCAAAGAGATAGGAAGAAAAACAAATGATTACATTAACCAAGGAAGAAGTAATAGGAAGAAAAATAAATCAATGCTATCATGAGTTACAGATAGGCAAAAATAAGTACTGAAAAAATTCATTTTAGATAGATAACTCATGACTGATAGGGTAAGAAAATTTCAAGGATAAAGGTAAGAAAATCAGTCCATCCAACTGATGCACATGCCCAAGCAAGAGATGATGAGATCTGAGCTGGTTCAATACTATTGAGGTAGTTGCAGGAGACTGATTTGGACAGACTCACATCTGAGGATTTCACATGACTTAGAGATGAGGGATGAGGGATGAAACAGAGTCAGGGAGAAGAGAGATGGTTAGTTTAGTCGGGGATTTGTTGAATCTGAGGAATAATTGGGATTTCCAAGTAGAGAATTAAGTGAAGAAAAAAGATCTTCAGCTCAGAGGAAAATTCAGGAAACAAAAGATCTGGTAGAGAGTCACCAATGATCCCTGTGGGAGAGGAGCACAAGCAGACGGAGAGGAGGAGAGACTAGGGAAAATGTTCCTGAAACATCATCCTGTAGGGAAGAGAATGAAGCCCATAGAATCACTCACTGAGGTAGGAGAAGAACCGCAAGACTGTGCTGTCCAAACTAAGCAAAAAAAGAGAATCCACCTTATGGAGCAGGGCAGAAAGCTTCAGTTACAAAGGTCAGCTCTCCCGGACTGACTCAAGGCAATCAGTTCTTTATAGTGTGGGGTGATGAAGGATAGATAAGTATCTCTGTAAATACTCAGGATTTGGAGTAATAAATCAATAAATCCTTTATAAAGAGAATGTATATAAATGTCAGTATGAAGTGGATACACGCGAGCATCTCAGACAGAACTTTAAGGTTTTAGTTTTGGTAAAGTTCATTGTCAGAAAATGATTCTTTGAGGACACATTGAGTAAAAGCACTAGCTGATAGACTAATTGATAGACTAACTGATAGACAAAATGCATGGATATACCCTGTAAAGGTAAGAAAAGCATTTTCTAAACAACAATTTGAAGAGAGTGCAATATAAAATGCTATGTGAAATTTAAAAAACAAATATTTTTTATTATTAGCATATTTGTTATTACAAATCATGATTTTTCTTTATGCTGTTTACCTGACCTATAACTCCCCAAACCCTCTCCTTCTGTTCCTCCCATCTCTAGTATCCTTAGGTTTGTTCTCTAACATATTGTTGTAGTTTCTTTCTTTCTTTCTTTCTTTCTTTCTTTCTTTCTTTCTT
>NW_007726746.1:312399-366550 GCF_000696425.1 Galeopterus variegatus
TTTCTTTCTTTCTTTCTTTCTTTCTTTCTTTCTTTCTTTCTTTCTTTCTTTCTTTCTTTCTTTCTTTCTTTCTTTCTTTCTTTCTTTTTTTCTTTCTTTCTTTCTTTCTTTCTATTTCTTTTTTTCTTTCTATCTTTCTTTCTCCCTCTCTCTTTCTCTCTTTCTTTCTTTCCTTCTTTCTTAGCACCCGATCATGAGTGAGAATGTGGTATTTCTCTTTCCTCGTCTGGATTATTTCACTTAAGATAATTTTCTCCAGACTCATCCATGTTGCTGCAAGTGGCAAACTTTCATTCTTTTCATGGCTGAGTAGTATTCCATTGAAAAATGTCTATTCATTTTCTTTGCCCATTTCTTAAAAGGATTATTTGGTTTTTTACCATATAATTGAGTTCTTTATATATTTCGAATTTTAATCCCTTGTCAGATGTGTAGTTTACAAATATTTTCTCCCATTCTGCAAGTTGCCTTTCTGCTCTGTTGATTGTTTCCTTTACTGTGCACAAGCTTTTTAGTTTGACATAATCCTATTTGTTTATTTTTTTCTTTTGTTGCTTGTGTTTTTGGGGTCTGTGCCCAGTTCTACCTCCTGGAGTGTTTCTGGCATGTTTTCCTTTAGTAATTTTATGGTTTCACATAGAAAAACCTAAAGACTCTACCAAAAAAGTCTTATAGCTAATTAACAATTTCAGTAATATCACAAGATACAAAATCAACACCCAAAAATCAGTAGCGTTTTTATACTCCAGTAATGAACTAGCAGAAACAGAAATCAAGAAAGCAAGCCCATTTACAATAGTCACCAAAAAAATAAAATACCCAAGAATCAATTTAAACAAGGAGGTGAAAGATCTCTACAATGAGGACTACAAAATACTACTGAAAGAATTTAAAGGGTACATGAAAAGATGGAAAGCCAGATGCATAACATTACCCAATTTCAAATTATATTACAAAGCTATTGTAACTAAAACAACATGGTGCTGTCATAAAAACAGACACTTGGATCAATGAAACAGAATAGAAAAACTGGTAATCAACCCATATACTTACACTCAACTTATCATTGACAAAGGCAAGAAGAACATACATTGTGGAGAAGACTGCCTCTTCAATAAATGGTGCTAGGAAAATTGGACATCCATATGCAGAAGAACGAAGCTGGACCTGTACCCACCATATACCAAAATCAACTCAAAATGGATTAAAGACTTACATATAAGACTCAAAACCATAACATTATTAAAGTTATATGAAATAGTATGTGGCCAGTCTCTAAGTCCCTGTAGATTTAGTCTCAGCTGCTTATTGAAGCTACACTGTAGTTAGACAGGATTTTGATATCCAGCATTCTTTAAGACCATTATATGTATTAGAAATGCCACTTAATTCAGAAAAAAATAAATATTATAATGACAATTTGCAACATATTCTTGCTGAAAATAATTTCAAAGTAAATACTGTGAAGGAAATTGAAAATGTTTAAACAACTATGAATGAGAAGAATTGGGTACTGTATAACACATAAAGAGAGCAGGATTAAGTTCAGAAACTGGTCCAAAAATCACAGGAATTTTAACTCACATTAGCAAGATCCTTTGGTAGAACCTAACTGTCTTAAGTTACATAATGGCTGTATTAATGGATAAACATATTAACCATAATAGAGGCTTATGTTTTTCCTTGCACAAGCAGCTTTCCTTCATGTGTTTACTAATTTGGATGTTTTCACATATAATTAAATTGGTAGCTCTAATAAGATAAATGCTTCATTCTAAATGCTAGGTTGATCACTAACTATAACTTATCTTGATGTACAATGGCTGCAATGAGAATTAGGTGCATCTCAATGCACTGGATCTATCCCCCAGAATAACACCAGGTTTGTATCAATCACCCCAGCTACTCCTACCCCCATAGCTCCGGGCTGTTTTTGCCTTGAAAAACCCAAGACTGTTTGCTGTTCAGAAAGTCCTCACATTAAGAATTCAGACAGCCTGAAATTACTTGATGTCCAGAACCAACAATCATGCAGCCTATAACAAATCCACAAATGGAATTTACAAGCAACAGAAACAATAATAGAACATTTTGTCCTTTTAAGCTAAAGTTCTGGACCAGTGGCTAGCTTAGTGGCCAGAAAAGTTGTATTTTGGCTCCAGACCATTGTAAAATGCCTCCTATGGATTCAGTAATAAAAACAGAACCTCTAACTTCGGGAGTAAACTTCAGGGGTTCTTTTTGCCACATTCCAGTCTAATAGAGTAGCTATGACTTCATATTTATTAACATCCATGTCATCATTTTAATACACTACTTTATCTTTCCAGGAGAGTGCATGGAGTGCAGCGAAAGCCATATTTTACAAGCCAATTTTAAATGCCCTTTAATGATGATTCACGGTGCTCTAATACAGATTTCTCATCAATATCGCCATCCTGCAGGCATGCATTAAAGCTGCAAATCATTTCTCGGGTGGTGCTAATGTCAGACTCCAAATGTACTACAAACATAACTCAAAGATAGGAGTTAAACATCTCTCTTGGATGCTATGGGTACATCCTTATTTCTGCAAACTGGAAGGAATGTCAATTATGCCAGAGATAGATTTGAGTACCCTTGATTAGAAGACATGCCTGAGTCTCTCTCTATCCCAAATGAAGAGCAGACAGATACTCTTTCAGTTCAGAACACTCGCCCCTCTGCCCTTGCAAAATAACCATGAGTTGAACATCTGTTTAAGTTTCTACAATTTGCAAATTGTTTGATTATTTAAGTCTTTTTTCCCCTAGTAAGTGTTAATCAGCATTCCTGCTGGTAGTCCTTAGGGTTGTTACCATGGAACTTATAAATGATTTTAAAGATGTAGCTGAGATAAAGGGGGACACCTGTGGATGAGTTATTTCCATTATCATTAGCATAAACCCTTACAGGCCAATTCCTGCAGCATTGTGATAAACTGCTGGAAATAGAAATGCTTGATACAAAACATGGTGGGAAGGCTTAAATTGTTCTGGGTCTTTAGCATATTTTCACATTGGTATTAAGAATGTTAGAAATAATTTAATCATTGCCTGATTATAGTGATGTTAGGAGTAATGAAATCCTTGCCTTATTACATATGGACTCATTCAGAGCCTCATTATTTATTTGGCAAGCATTAAGCATCAAATCAATTTAGTCAGATACTTGAAAATGGGAAATTCAAGATGAAAGCTAAAATGAAGATTAAGAGGTAAAATTAAAACTATTTATTTCTGGAAGGCACAGAGCAATTTTCTTTGCAAGATACTTATCCCAAGAGAGTTTAAATGGGAAGAAAGGCAAACGATAGAATCCATCCCAATGAAGGGAACTTAAAATGAGAAAGAGTTGACAAAGCATCCCCTACTTACATTTGCCTGGGTCAAATAACATAGGAAGAAGAGGGTGATAACTTTGATTTGTAGCTACGGAATATGCCCTGTGCTTTTATGCAACTGATTATTATTGGAATAGTTTCCATTTCCAGCTCAATAGAAATGGGAAGAAGGGAAGTACATGCTAATCACTTGGGAATCTGTAGTTTCATTTTGCATATGAGGATGTACTGACATTAGTAGCATGCAATAAATGTATTGAGTGGCATTTTGGTTTTAGATTTAGGTACTGGCTGCATCAGTGGCTACATATCTTCATATTGCAATGTGTATGGGAAAGTATCCTATCCACACTAAATTGAGGCTGAAGATTATGCCATTGTAAGCAGTTATCTGTCTGTTCCTTGTGAGGAAATTTTCTAATGCATTGATTCATGACAATAACTACTGGATTGGATCACAGGAAGCTGATCAAGCTCATTGTGTAATGGGCAATAATTGCCAATAAAATTATAAGAAAGCCTTAAGGAAAAAAACAAAAACAAAAACAGAACTTCTTCCTTTTGGGCATAGAGATAATTAGAAGTAGAGTCAAGTTTATCGTAGGGGTACTTGGATTTGTTGTTCTGGCTCTTACACACCAGATAGAAATGTCTGTGATATCACAGAAAACCAGTAGCAGATGAAAGAAGTTAGACTTAATTCTATTCTTTCTGGAAAAGGCAAGAAGCTAAACATTTAGACTGAACGTTGGAAGCAGGAATTCTGTGTTTCTCACTAGTCAAAGCATTAATTCTATTTACTACAGAAAGGGACATGACACCGTTTAGCCCAGGAGCAGGAGGAATATGTATTTTGTATTAGTGAAATAGGAGGAAAAAAGAAAACAAAAATGTAGAAATCATCTATTCTCATTGGGTCAGGCATTGGGCTAGAATCATTTTATGTGGTCCTTCAGGCTAAGGAAGATTCCAATTTAATAGATGAGAAAGCATATTTAGGCAGATTAAGTCAGTGCTCCAGGTCATACTTGTTGGATATGATTGGCCTGGATTTAAAACCACATGTTTGATTCTTAATCCCAGGCTTTTAAAAAATTGCACCCATGGTTTACCCAGTATATATCATCAGATAAAAATGACCCCTACCTTCCAGAAAGCCCCATTCTGGCTTTCTCCATGTTTCTGTCAGCCAGCTAGAGAGGCTAATGGAGAAGGCCTGAGGTCAAACAGCTTTTGCGAAGTGACCCCGAATTCAATAAACAGTCATTTAATCTGCTGAAGTGGTGAAAGTGACTTTAGTCTCAGTCAGTAGTGGATCAATTGGAATTTTTTTTTTAATGCTTAGGTTTTACTAGTCAGCTCACTAGAGACTCAATAAGAGGGCAGAAAGAAGAAGTCTTTTAAAAATTCACTTTTTTTCCACTTCTGTTTGCTTGAAGATCTTTTGTGAAAAGAGAATATTAATGTAAAGAGAGGAAACACATACTCCTTTGCTCTGGTTACCATTGGGTAACACTGTTACCCATCACCAGTACCTGTGGGACATAAAATTATAAAATATCAACATACGAAAGATGTTCAAATTTATTAATCAGTGGAAGACAAATTAAGAATGAATTCCATGTGCCTCACTGCCCTACTCCATTCTGCTCAGCTAAGTGACACAACATGGTACAGCTATAGAACAAAATTTATTATATACATGTGTAACTGTCACATTGTTATACTTCTTGCTGTGTAACGGAGACTAAAAAAAAGGTTACTCAGAGCAACATGAATGCAATGAGAAGCCGGAAAGGATTGCAACTCAGCAACTCCTCTGTTAATACTAAGGGACTCAGGTGCAGCCCCTTCAGGATTCTCATTGCATTCATGCTGCTTTGAGTAATCTTTTTTTTCACCTCTGTTACACAGTGAGAAGTGTAACATCACATGTCTATACTTCCACGTTACCCATACTATGGAGGGGAAATATAAAAAGAACAAAATATTAGCTTTTCATTCTATTGGTACATTCATTTATATTTAAATTAATGATTAATCATCATAATTTAGGAGTTCATCTTCAATAAGGTAAGTTTTCCTACTTTTCTTTACACCTCAGGATTATTTTAAAAATTTGTAGTAGATTTTCTTTTTCTTTTTTTTTTTTCCTTTTTGTCTTTTTTACTGCCCGGCAACGGGATCGCAACCCTCGGTGTCACGCCCATACCGGGGACCGGCAACGGAATCGCAACCCTCGGTGTTGCGCCCGCACCGCGCCCAGCCAGCGAGCGGGAACCGGTCTCCACATGGGATCTGAACCCTCGGCGGGAGCGCCGCCGCACTCCCAAGCGGCGCACTCTCCAGTGCGCCACCGGGCCAGCCCAGTAGTAGATTTTCAAATACACAAGATGAGCCTGGAGAAAATTATCCTAAGTGAAACAACCCAGGTACAGAAAGAGAAATACCACATGTTCTCACTCATAACTGAGAGCTGAATCCATAAATAAACGAATGAACAATAAAGAGAGAAAGAAAGAAAGAAACAACAATCACAGTAATACACTGAACTTTTAGAAAACTAGAAGTGGAAAAGGGGCGGGGAGGGGAAAGGGAGGGGGTGAATGAGGAACTGGTCAACGGACCCAAAGAATGATTGTGTATTGTAATGATGAATAAGCTAACTATACCAATCTAACCACCACACATTCTACATAATTATTGAAAATCAACTTTGTACACCACATGTATGTATAATAAACAAACGAACAAACAAACCAAATATACAAGGGATATAGATTAGTCTATCAAACTACTATATTCTCATGAACTGGTTTTAACAATTATCAACTCAGGACCAGTCATGTTTTATACCTGTAGCACTACCCAATTCCCTCCACCATACCTAACACAAGATTAGTTTTAGTAAAATCCTAGATGTCATAAATTCTGAAAAATACTCATTTTTTTTATAACCATAGTACCATTATTATACAAACAGATGAAGACATAGAATAATTTACAATAATTCATCTAATCAGTGTTCAACTTTCTCTGATTATGTATAAAGATAGATTGATAGATATATAGATACATGTAAATATGTATATGAGCATTTTTTGTGTGTACATATATTTTATGTGTGTGTATGTAAATATACTTTTATGTATGCCTAGATAGAATATATACATATAAACTATATATTTTGTGTGTACATATATTTTATGTGTGTGTATGTAAATATACTTTTATGTATGCCTAGATATATATAGTTTATATGTATATATTCTATCAACATGTATATGTGCATGAATATATATACTTTTTATGTATTATGCATGTGTATGCGTGTGTATAAGTGTAGATGTATACACAGTCAAAAAATTTGAATACTGATTTAAGGAATTATTGCTGATTACTGCATGTCTTTGTCTAAGAATGTACTTGCATGTATATATATACATATACTTTTCATACTTTATATATATATATGTATAAATACACATGTGTATGTATACTTTTTTATGAATTAAAATCCAAAAAATGTATGCACATTGTACTTTGCTGATTTGTTTAAAATGTCTTTATTTTTAACGTTTAAGAAGCATTTTGTTTTAGAATAGTTTCATTTTTATAGGAAAGTTGCAAAGATATTAGAGAATTCTCTGTTTACTCACCCTGTTTTCCTTATTGTTAGCATCTTGCATTATTATGGTACATTTGTCAGACCTAATAAATCTTGATACACTATTATCTAAAATTCACACTTCATTCAGATTTCCTTAGTTTTTACCTAATGACCTTTCCCTTTTCGAGAATCCCATCTAGGACACCTCATTTATTACTATTATTATTACTGCATTATTATTATTATTATTATTATATTATTTAATCATTAGATCTTTGTAGGATTCCATAGACTGATAGTTTATCAGACAAAATTTCCTTGTTTTTGATGACCTTAACAGTTTTGATAAATACTGGTCAGGTACTTTGTAGAACATTTCTCCAGTTTGGGTTTGTCTGATGTTTTGCTCATAGTTAGACAGAAATATGGGTTTTGGAAGAGGTAAAGAGCCACTGTCATCATGTCATACTATCTACAAAACTTACCACTGTTGATGTTAACCTTGATCACCTGTCTGAGGTAGTATATGTCAGGTTGGGTTTCTCCACTATAAAGTTACTCTTTTTCCCCCCTTTCCATACAGTGTTTCTTTGAAAGAAATCACTGCGTACGTCCTACATTTAAGGAGTGGAGAGTTATGTTCCACTTCCTTGAGGACAGGGTATTCACATAAATTATTTGGTATTCTTCTGTAAGGGAGATTTGCCTATTCTCCCCCATTTACTTATTTATTCAATCGTTTAGTTATATCAATATGAACTCATGGACATTTATTTTATGCTTTGCATTACAACCCAGTACTAAGCTATTTATTTAGATCCTGCTCAAATTATTGCAGCTATGGCCATTGAAAGAATTTTTAGTTGGCTCCTATATTTCTTTAACATGTCTCCATCATTCCCAGTACTAAGCTATTTATTTAGATCCTGCTCAAATTATTGCAGCTATGGCCATTGAAAGATTTTTTAGTTGGCTCCTATATTTCTTTAACATGTCTCCATCATTTTTTTTTTTGAACACTTCCTACATTTGGTACCACACCATGTTCCACACTCAGCTTGAATATCTATTCCTCTGGTTCTAAAAATCAACTATTTTTCCAAGGAGCCTTTATTCTTTTTATTGAAGAATGGTGTTAGAAATTAAGAAGCTGATTCTGTTGTGAATGAGATGTTGCTTCTTCTAGGCCCTTTCAGCAGACAAAATTAGGAAATGTATGTGTCTATGCTAACTTGTGTGTACACACACACATGTGGGAGTGCACATGCACAATTTATTCTAACCTTTTTCTCTGTTACCTTTTACGCCAGCAGTAAGAAATCTGCATCTCACCATCTGCCATATATTTACTTAATTTCAATGTACAGGTAGAGTTATTTACAGAGTGTAAACCCGTATCTCCAGGGAAACAATTTTACCAACTAGAGTACAGTTGTTAGGTACAAATTTTTTGTCATTAGTCTTATAATCTTCATTCATTCCCAGAGATGCCTCGCTCAGCATCTTTTTTCTCTACTCTCTTCTGTGAAGTTACATGCAGTTGTTAATTTTATGTGTCAATTTGACTGGGCCACTGGGTGCCCAGACATTTGGTCAAACATTATTATGACTGTGTTCAGTGGATGAAATTAACATTTGAATTGGTAGACTGAGTAAAGCAATGTAGTGGATTGAATATCCCCCCAAATCCACTGAAAATTGAATTGTGTCCCCCAAGTTTTATGCATTAGAAATTTGGTCCCCATTGTGACTGTTAAGAGGGTTGGAAAGCCTATTATGGTAATTGGAAGGTGGAGGCCTTGAAGAGGTGATTAGGTTGTAGGACAATGCCATAGTTAATGGATTAAAAATGGTGCTCATGGGCATGGATCTGAGGGTTTTAAAAAGAGTGAATGAGGAGGTTAGTCTCTGCTCTCTCTACTCCACCATTTTTGCAATGTGATACCCTGCCATCATTGAAGTCACCACCCAAGAAAGCCTTCAACAGATGTGTTCACAGTATCTTGGACTTCCTACCCTCTGAAGATGTAAGCAATACATTTTGTTTTCTTTACAAATCACCCAGTTCTGTGTATTTTGTTATATGCAACAGAAACAGCCTGATATAAGCACCTAATGCACTCCCTAATGTTGATGGGTTTTACCCAATTAATTGAAGGCCTGAATAGGACAAAAAGATTGACTTTTCCATGATGTCCTAGTCTGTTTTCTGTTTTTATAGAATACAGCTGACTGGATAATTTATAATGAACAGAAATGTATTCATCTCTTGGTTCTGGAGACTGGAAAGTCCAAGATCAGGCAGCCACATCTGCTGAATACCTTCTTGTTGCATTATCCTATGGTGGAAGGATGGAAGGACAAGTGAGCATATGCTAAATAGTGGAAGTTTGAGGGGCCATGCTCGCTTTTATAGAAACCTACTCACGTGATAACTGATCCACTCCCATGATAACTACATTAATCCATTAACAAGGGTTCTTCCCTTATGAGCCAATCATCTCTTATTAGTTTCTCACTCCCAACACTGTTGCATTGAGATTAAATTTCCAACATGTGAATTTTGGCAGACACGTTCAAACCATAACACATGAGTAAGAGAGAATTCCTCCTGCCAGACTGTCTTTCAACTTGTACATCAGCTTTTCCTTGCTTTTGGATTCAAACTGAAATGTCTCCTCTTCTTGGATCTCAAGCCTGCCAGCCTTCAGACTGGAGCCACACCATGAGCTCTCCTGAGGCTCTAGCTTGCCTACACACCCTGCACATTTTGGGACTTGTCAGCCTCCATAATCATGTTAGCCAATTCCTTAAAAAAAAAAAAAAAAACTCTGTCTATATTATATACACATTATTTTGATTTTGTTTCTCTGGACAAATTGTAATACATTTGCCACATAGTTCAACTCTTATGTTACAGCCTGCATTCTGTCTGGGACCCTAAGACCCTAATCTCCTAAATAATTTTTAATTTGCACATTTTGTGGCTCTCTTTCTTTGTAAGGGTCTATGGGTTTTGACAAATGCGTAGTATTATTTATCCACTTATCACACAAAATACAGAGTAAAATTCATACAGAATAATTTCACCACCCTAAAATATCCCGTGTCTAACCTGTTTAGACCTACTATCTTCTTAATCTCTTGGAAACCACTAATCTATAATCTTTCTCTACTCTATAGTTTTACCTTTTCAAAAATGTCGTATAGGCTGGCCCGGTGGCGCACTGCTACAGTGCGCCGATTGGGAGTGCGGTGGCGCTCCCGCCGAGGGTTCGGATCCCACATACAGACCGGTTCCCGCTCACTGGCTGAGCGAGGTGCGGGAGCAATACCGAGGGTTGCGATCCCGTTGCCGGTCCTGGTCTGGTACGGGTGCGACACTGAGGGTTGCAATCCGTTGCCGGACACGAAAAAAGACAAAAAGGAAAAAAAAAAATGTCATATAAATGGAATTGTATATTTTGTTGGCTTTTCAGATTTTTTTTTTTTTCTCTAACAATACTTATTTAAGATTCATTCATGATGTTGCAGGTATGGATAGGTTAATCCTTTTTATTGCTAAATAATATTACATTGTATACTCTTATATGTACCACAACTTGTTTATCCAGTTCCCTTTCAATTTTTGGTGATAACAAATAAACATTTGAATTCAGTTTTTCATGTGGACATGTTTTCAAATAAATTGAATAATTACTTAGGAACACAATTGCAGGATCATATGGTAAAAACCGGCTATACCATTTTCAATTTCCACTAGCAATTAAAGAGATGTCCTGGTGCACCACATACTTGCCTACAATTGGGCTTGTCAGTTTTTTTCTAATAGGAGTAGAAGGGTATCTCATTATTGTTTAAGTTTGCATTTCTCTAATGTCCTCTTTAATACCTCTAAACCAACAGTCATGTAAAGCAATGGTGTACTAAACTTTGTCTAAAGGTGCTCTTTTACCTTGTTTATCTAAGCTCTTATGCATGTTTCAAAATTTATGTTCAGCATTCCCTTTTCCAGGAAGTCTTCCCTGACATCTCTCTTCCTCTAAAAAAACATAAGAAGTTAGGTACACATCCACTGGTTTCCTATAAAAATAAAAACAAAAACAAACAAACAAATACTTACCTCATTGACCTGAAAGCAGATGTTTACCTCTCTGTCATTCTGGCACAGCCATATAACCAACTGCTTAAGGTTAAATATTAATGCATTAGTGCACTGGATGGATGGATGGATGGATATATAAATGGGTATTTTTAAAAACGTTGCAAAAACTTGATTAGCTATCTATACAGGACTGGAAAATCCTAGTAGTTGTTATATTCATTGCATTTTCTTGTGTGTGATAGCATGGATCATCACTGAATTCTAAACCATAAAATCCATAATAAAAATATATACCTGTGTTGGAAAATCCTAGTAGTTGTTATATTCATTGCATTTTCTTGTGTGTGATAGCATGGATCATCGCTGAATTCTAAACCATAAAATCCATAATAAAAATATATACCTGTGTAATATCATGCAACAAATGAACAACATTTATTAAGCACACATTAGTATCAGTGATATAAAAAAGTATTTGGTGTATAAAAATGAATAAGCTCGTTTTTGCCTTAATGGAGTAATATGAAATAGAATTAATCTCTCACCTCAAGCAACTAGAAAATTGAACAAAATATACAAAACAACAGTTTTCATGTATAGACAGTCCCCAACTTAAGACAGTTTGACTTATGATTTTTTTACTTTATAATGGTGCAAAAGTGACACATGTTCAGTAGAAATCATAATTCAGATTTTGATTTTTAATCTTTTTCTGGGCTTGATGTATGTGATACAATACTCTGTCATGAGCAGGGCAGTAGCAGTATACCACAGCTCACAGTCAGCCATGCAATCATGAGGATAAACAACCAATACTGAATTCTACAGTATACTGTATTCAATAAGTTACCTGAGATATTGAATGCTTTATTATAAAATGGACTTTGTTTTAGATGAGTTTGCCTAAGTGTAAGCTAATGTACGGTCTGGGCATTTGACTTAGAATACTTTCAGCTTATGATGGGTTTAACAAGATGTAACCACATTGTAAGTAAAGGAGCATCTGGACTGAACAAGCAATGTAGGATTGTATCCCTGAGAGGAGGGAAAAAGGTGAGGCATACAAATGTCCCACATACTGCCTGGAGGCAGTTTCCATCCAGGCTGCAGTGTTGGGAGGGGAGAGACCAAGTAGAGTCCAATAGTCTTGCTGAGATCAAGAGACAGAGATCAGAGTTTGGGAGGACCAAGTTAGCTAGAATATGTGGGAAAGATTTACAAAAGCCATTAGGAGAAGACAGAGAAGAAAGATTTCCAGATAATGCAGATGAGTCTCCTAGACTCTCTGCCTGTGTGTGAATTAGTTCATGGGTGAGAGAAAATTGGTCAAAGTCAGTGATACATTCATTTGAAATCAGTATCCCAATTATTACTATTGACCACATTGGAAAAGCCTTGTAATACATGGGACACTGTGCACAGTTCTCAGAAGGGCATCACCTCAGTAATGGAAATAAATGTTTATTAGATAAAGGTTGTAATGCACTTTCTATAACAAGCCAGAAAAGGACCTGTTTCTAATAATTTAATTTCTTGCTAGAAGAAAGTCTCAAATTATTTAAAGAAATACAGCAGAATGCAGCACCAAACAATGCCACATGAACAATATCCACCACCTAATTTAAAATTAGCAGGTATACAAAAAAGGAGGAAAATATGACTTATAAAGTAACAGTCAATCAAAAAAAAAAAAGCAAAAGCTTTTATTAATATATTATTTGTTCAGTGATTAACATACACTACATTTTATATTGTACAAAATATAAGTACATGCATATTATAAATATGAGGGTACTTCAAAAAGTTTGTGGAAAAAAGTTTAATGAACTTTACAAAATACCCTCAGATTTAATATACTTAATATAGTCATGATGTTGTTCATTAAAAATAAAAAGACCAAAACATAAAAAAGCTTTAAAAGATGTCCAAATGAACTTTACAGAGGTGAAAAATATGATATACAAAATTTTAAAATACAATAAATTAAACACTGCCAAAGAAAAAAAAAACTCAGTGAACATGAAGACACAGCAATTAATGCTGTTTGAACTAAGGATCAGAGAAAAAGGACTTAAAAAAAATATCAAACCGTCTAACATACATATAATTAAATTTCTAGAAAAAGGGGAAGTGGCTAGAAAAATGTATGTAGATAAATAATGGCCCCAAATTTTCCAAATGTGATGAAAATTAATAACCCCCCAAATCCAAGCAGAATAAACATTTAAAAAACAAAACTGGCAACAATCACTTTATAATTAATTTTCTGAACACCAATGTTGACATGGAAATCTTAAAAATGGCCAAAAAAAAAAAAAAAAAAAAGACAATACATACACAAGTACAAAGTTAAGAATACTAGCAGAATTCCTATAGGAACTGTGAAAGCCAAAAGACAATGAAGCAAACATCTTTTAAAGTACTGAAAGAAAGAAAAGTCAACCTAGAAATCTGTTTATAATTTATATAGAACTAAAGTTTATGAAAACAAAGGACAAGAAGAGAAAATGGAAATACACTGTTGTAAGGTTTATATGATATATGTGAAGGGATGTATTATTATGATATGACATAAGTTAAATAAATTTATTATAAATCTTAAAGATAAACCCTAAAAGATTTCCCAATGTGTATAGCTAATAAGTTAATAGGAAAAATACAGTGGAAATACACAATTTTACTTAATCTAAAAGGAAGCAGCAAGAAAAATAAGAAACAAAGGTAGGACAAGTAATAGAAAACAAATATCAACATTGTCGATTTAAATTCAACAATATTGCTGATTATATTAAATGAAAATGTCCTGAACACACCATTTAATTGGCAGGGATGGCCAGATTGTGTAAAATAGCAAGACTCAAGTATATGCTGTCAACAAGAGACATTTTGACTATAAAGGTATAGATAAAAATAAAAGAACAGTATAAGATATACTATATAAACACTAATCAAAGAAAAATAAGAGTTTTTATATTAATACCAGACAAAGTAGACTTTGAAGGAATATGATTAAGGTAAAAGAAAAATCCTTAATTGTGATGAAGGGTCAATCCATCATAAAAACATAACAATCTTAAATGTGAAATCACATAGTAATAGGGCTGAAATATATGAAGAAAAACTGATATAAAAGAAGAAATTAAAGAATCCTCAAATTCAAAACTTATGTCTCACTAATTGATTGAACTAGTTAACCATTAATGTAAGGATATAAAGACTTGAACAAAACTTTCAACTAACTTGACCTAATTGATATTTAGCGAATACCCCACTCTACAACAGGAGAATATACATTATTGAAAAACTACAGACAATATTGATCAAGATTGACCATATTCTGGACCATACAAAGAAAATCTCAATTAAACCTAATTGGATTGAAATAATGGAAAGAAATTAGTTGAGAAATTAAGAGCAAAATGGCCTGGTTTTCCAAAGCCTTGCAGTTTCAATTATTGACCTTGTGGAGGACTGGAAATTTTCCTCAGGCTATAAAGTCTCTGGTGTAAGATAAAGATTTGTGGCACAGCAATGTTGCTGGCTCAAGGACAGACTAGTAACTGATTGTTATGTAAAGATACTGAGAAACTGCTGTAAGATCATTTAATTGTCTAAGGGAATGTCACCTGACTTGTTTCACTGAAAGTTACCAGCCTATATTGTTAAACTATAAACCCACCTGTGTTCTCTTCCTGTAACTTCCTGGCCTGGAAAATAAATGCAGGAAGAGAACCCCAATTCGGGGTTAATTTCCCAAGGAAGCAATGCCTCTTGCTGGAGGGTCCTGGGAAGATTAACCACTTTGGGGTCTCTCATTGCTCAGAAGAGATGGGCTTTGAGTAATCCTTTGCATCTCCGTCATGCAGGGGAAGTGGGGTGATAAATCCATGGGGAGCAAAGCAACACAAAGCAACAGAATGGTGCCCCATGTGAGGACGTTTGCCACGGATTGGAGACTGACCTGCCAAGCATCAGAGAGAAATAGGACATCCGATTCATCCCAGCAAGGGAGTCCCTAATAAGGGAGATGCATCCCAGTAAGGGAATCACAGGTGGCTTTCGATTAGCAATTGCACATCTGTGGCAGGTCAAAGTTAGGTCTCCTCAACCCTGGAGATATTTTTTCCTTCTCTTTACTTTTAAAATATGGATAATTCATTAATGAAAGGGGAGACTGAACATACATTACAACTCCGATGTCTCCTTAAAGCAGCTGGCTGTAAGTAACTGAATGGCAGCTTGTAAAACTGTTAATGGATATTAAACAACCATGTCCTTGATACCTCAAGGAAGGAAGCCTTAACATAAAAATTTGGGAACAAATTGATCACTGGTTAATTATGCAATGGGTCTCGTTAAGGCTTCCCACCTAACAACTAGGAGTCTATGTTAAGTCGCTCTGAGACCTATCCAAGATCTTAACAAAAGACTAAACAAGTAAAGTTTACAGAGAAAATCAACTACAAGAAAAAAAAAAAAAAACATACAAAAATCAAAAAATACTACCAGAATTGATAAGTGAATTTAGTAAATTTGCAGGATACAATATCAACACACAAAATTTAATTATATTGCTATATTCTACCAAAGCACATTGGGAATAAAAATTTAAAAAACAAAAAAATAGCATAAAAATTTGAAATAATTAGGGTTAAATTTAACAAAATATGTGCAAAACCTGTACACTGAAAACTACAGATCATTGTTCAAATATGTTTAAAAGATCTAAAATAGATACGCCATATGTAACAGAAGTCTCAATATTGTTAAAATATTAATTCTCTCCAAACTAACCTATAAATTCAAATTAATCCTAATAAAATCTCAGAAAGCCTTTTTGTAGAAATTAATAAGCTTATTTTAAAATTTACAAAGAAATTCAAAAAAACATAGAAAAACCAATGCAATGTTCAAAAAGAAGAAGTTGGAGGACATGCACTATGTGTCCTCCAGTCTAACTGGAAAGCTATGGTAAGCAAGGCAGTGTGTTAATGCATAAATAGACATGTACATCAGTGGGACAGAGTGAGAGTCCAGAAATGGACCCACAAATTAATAACATATATTTTCTTCAAACATATATTTGAGTTAATTGAATGAGCACAGGGTAGTCCCTTTAACAAATTGCTCTGGAATAACTGATTATCTGTATAGAAAAAATATTAACAATAATCTCAATCCTTACTTTACGTTATATGTAATAATTAACATAAAATAGATCATAGACCTAAATGTAATCTCTAAAACTATAGAAAACACAAAAGATCTTTGTGACTTTGGGTTACACTAAGATTCCTTAAATAGGATGCAAAAAAAATTTTTTTTTGATAAATTAGATTTCATAAAAATTAAAAGTTTTGCTCTCCTAAGAATATTTTTAATAAATTAAAAAGATAAGGGGCTGGCTGGTTAGCTCAGTTGGTTAGGGTGTGCTATTGCAACACCAAGGTCAATGGTTCAGATCCTCGTACTGCGTACTGGCTAGCTAACAAAAAGAAAAGACAAGCCAAATACTGAGAGAAGATATTTGCAAAATGTATATATCTGATAAAATATATCAGTACTCTTGCAATATAATTGTAAGATGACAAGAAATTTGATTAAAAAAATTGGGGGAAAAAGTGTCATATCTTTCTCCTAAAAAGATATAAAACAAGTAAGCACATAAAGAGTTGTTCATCATCACTAGCTAAGAAATTCAAACTAAAATTAAAATAATACATTACTATACACTGACTAGAATGGTTAAAATTAATACCATTGACATTACCAAATACTAGCAAGGATGGAAAACAACTGGAACTCTGACACAATGTTGGTAGTGATTCAAGATGGTAAGCCACTTTGTAGTTTCTTACAAAGCTAATCATACACTTACCAAATGATAATATGTCTGCCCAAAGATCTGTATGTGGATATTCACAGCAGCTCTACTCATAATAACCCCAAATTGGAAACAACACAAATGTCCATCAATTGATGAATGGATAAAGAAATTGTTATACATCCATACAATGCAAAATTACCTGGTAATAAAGGAAAGAAACTACTGCTACATTGAACAATATAAATAAATCCTCATTATAATATTAAGTGAAAGAAACCAGGCACAAAAGAATATATACTGCATAGTTCCATTTATATAAAATTTAATATATATTAAAATAATTCAATATATATGTTAACATAACAGAATTTATATGAAATTCTAGGACAGTATAGGGACAGAATAAAAATAAATGTTTGCCAGGATGAGAACAGGAGTAGGGGATTTTACTGCAAAGGAGCAGACTTTTTGGGGGTGTTGGAAACTTTGTATCTAATATTTGTGGTGTGGTTACATAACTACATTCATTTGTCAAAATCAATCAAATTAATCAGTATTATTGTATGAAAATTATGCCTCAATAAATTTTACAAAGGTACTAGGACTATTAAATTTAATAGAAGGTAACTTTATGTGACTTTTTCTAATCAGTAATAGCATATTCTCTGTGAAATTCCAAAACGTTGAATTTAATATGTTACCTATCTGATAATATGATTTCAATCTTGAAATTTGTTTTCTGGTTTGGGACTCATCTTCTGGATTACTACTGAAATGAAAGGAAAAAATGAAAATATTTAGGTCTTATAATGAAATAAAGTTTTTAAAATTTTTTCCAGTGGGTAAAATTTGCCAGTAGTAAGGTACTTGTAATTTGTTTTCCAAGAATTATCATTCAAATAATTTTACAATGTCCAGTGGCCACAGATTGTCATTAACTTCTTTTAATATGAGGATCATAATCTGTTTTTCCCCCTCTCTGATAATTCCCACTTTAACCTGCCAATGGATGAAATAGAATAAATATACTAATATCATAATGATGTATTAAATTTATAGGTCTAGCACAGTTCAGATCATAGGTGAGAATCACAGAAATATTTATACATTTAAGAAATTTAAATTTTTTTGATGTTTATCTAAGCACTTCATATAGTCTCTGGTTGCATACATATCTGGATGGCTACCACAAATCTGTATCAGTCTCACACAGTGATGGAGTTTGGATGTATTGTCCCCTCCAAAACTCACGTGGAAACTTGATCCCCATTGTGGCAGTGTTGGAAACTGATTGAGTCATGGGGATGGATCCCTTATGAATGGATTAATGGTCTCCGTGGGGGACAGGGGAGTAATAAGTGAGTTCTCCCTCTATAAGTTCCCATGAGAGCCTGTTGTTTATAGGACCCTGGCACCTCCTCTCACTCTCTCTTGCTTCCTCCCTCTTGCTTCCTCTCACCATGTGATCTGCTCGTACCCATCAGCAGCCTGCCACTTTCTGCCATGAATAGAAGCAGCCTGAGGCCCATGACAGATGCAACTGTCCTAGAATCATAAGCCAAATAAACCTCTTTTCTTTATATAAATTACCCAGTCTCTGGTAGTTCTGTTATAGCAACACAAAATGGACTAAAACAAAAATTGGTACCAGAAGTGGGGTGTTGCTACACAGATACTTGAAAATGTGGATGCAGATTTGTGACTGGGTAATGGGCAAAGGTTGGAAGAGTTTGGAGGACTAAGAAGAAGACAAAAAGATGGGGGAATGTTTGGAATGTCTTAGAGACTTATGTGGTGGCAAGCAGAGTGCTGACAGACATGTGGACAGTAAAGGCCATGTGGATGAAGACGTCTCAGATAGAAATGAGGGGCTTATTGGGAATTGGACAAAAGATAACCTTTGCTACACCATAGCAAGGAACCTGGCTGCATTGCGTCCGTGCCCTTGGACTTTGTGGAAGTTGGAACTTAAGAGTTGTGAACCAGAGCATTAGGCCAAAGAAATTTCTAAGCAGCAAAGCATTAAGGAAGCTGCAGGGTTGCTTTTAAGAGCCTACTCTGATTTATGGCAGCTAAATCATAATGTAAAGCCAGAATTTAAAAGGGAAGCAGAGGGTAAAGGTTTGGGAAATTTGCAGCCTGGCCGTGCAGTAAAGAATGGAGTGCTGGAGAACAATGCAAGGGTGAAGCAGATAAACTGGTTGCTAAAGACATTATCTTGGCAGTGAGGCAGCCAGATGCTAATAGCAGAGAAAATGAGAGGAAAGCCCTAAAGGCATTTCAGAAGTCTGGAAGGATGCCCCACCCATCACAGACCCTGAGGCCTAGAAGGACTGAGTTATGCTGAAGGAGAGACCTGGGGTGCAGCTGCCCTCAGGATCCTGCTCCCTGCATCTCAGCTGCTCTGGTTGGAGTGACCCCAAGGGTGGTTCGTGCAGCAGCCCTGGAGAGTAGAGGCCTGAAACCTCAGTGGTGTCCATGTTGTGTTAAGTCTGCAGGCCAGCAGGACGTGAGAGCAGTGGAGGCATGGCAGCCTCCACCCAGATTCTAGAGGATGTATGGAAAAGCCTGGGGGCCCAGGCAGAGACCTGCTGCAGGGGAGGAGCCACTACAAAGGACATCTACTAGAGCAATGCTGAGCAGGAAAGTGGGGTCAGAGAACCCACATAGAGTCCCCACCAGGGAAATGTCTAGTACAGCCAATGCATCAGGGCTGTCACCAAGACCCCCAGAACTTCGGGGCCACTGGTAATGTGCAATGCAGGCCTGGAAAAGCCACAGACACCAGTGTGGCCCACTGGGCTGTGCCAGGCAGAGCTGTGGGAATAAGGCTGCCTGATGCTTTGGGGGCCCAGATGCCCAATTGTGCCCAGGACGTAGGACTTGGAGTCAAAGAACACTATTTTAGAGCTTTAAGATATAATGTCTGCCCTGCTGGTTTTCAGACGTGTTTGGGGCCACTTTTTCCTTTCTTCTGGCCTATTCCTCCCTTTTGGAATGGGAATGTGTACCCAATGCCTGTTCCACCATTGCATCTTGCCAGTAGATAAATTTGGTTTTGACTTTTACAGGTTCACAGCTGGAAGGGCTTTTGCTTTTGGGCTCAGATGAGACTTTGAACTTTGGACTTTTAAGTTGGTGCGGGAACAAGCTAACACTTTTGGGACTGTTGGGATAGAATAATTGTATATGGTTATGTGAAAGGGACATGAGTTTTGGGGAGGCCAGGGGCAGAATGATGGAGTTTGGATGTGCTGTCCCCTCCAAAACTCATGTGGAAATTTGATCCCCATCGTGGCAGTGTTGGAAACTGATTGAGTCATGGGGACAGATCCCTCATGAATGGATTAATGCTCTCCCTGGGGGAGAGGGGGAGTAATGAGTGAGTTCTCGCTCTATTAATTTCCACGAGAGCTTGTTGTTTATAGGACCCTGGCACGTCCTCTCACTCTTTCTTTTTTTTTTTTTTTTTTTTCCTTTTTGTCTTTTTTTTACTGACCCTTAACGGGATCGCAACCCTCGGTGTTGCGCCCGCACCGCGCTCAGCCAGTGAGCGGGAACCAGTCTCCACATGGGATCTGAACCCTCGGCCGGAGCGCTGCTGCGCTCCCAAGTGGCGCACTCTCCAGTGCGCCACCAGGCTGGCCCTCCTCTCACTCTTTCTTGTTTCCTCCCTCTTGCTTCCTCTCACCATGTGATCTGCTCATACTCATTGGCAGCCTGCCACTTTCTGCCATGAGTAGAAGTAGCCTGAGGCCCATGCCAGATGCAACTGTCCCAGAATCATAAGCCAAATAAACCTCTTTTTTTTTTTTTTCGTGACCAGTAAGGGGATCGTAACCCTTGGCTTGGTGTCGTCTGCACTGCACTCAGCCAGTGAGTGCACCGGCCATCCCTATATGGGATCCGAACCTGCAGACTCGGTGCTCCCAGCACCACACTCTCCCAAGTGAGCCACGGGGCCGGCCCAACCTCTTTTCTTTATAAATTACCCAGTCTCAGGTAGCTCTGTTATAGCAACACAAAATGGACTAAAACACATAGGTAGCCTAGTTTGTGTTATTATCAGGCACATGTTGAACAGACAACCCATGGACACTTAACCCTGCAACTTGCCTGCAATGGTTGTGACAGCTGTTAAAGGTCTTACAATCCAAACTGAGTGACAGTAAATGTACATTTCAATACTTCCTAATTCAACAATTAAGATTATATTGTGTGGCATCCTTTGTATGATATCTTGTTTCATCACAAGAAAATGGAATGGGGTTCTATTTCATTGTGTGAGAGATAATGGTTTGGATTTGCCAGTAACTCAAGAGCTAGTGTATTAGAGCCACCCAGCTCATTTCTGGCATTTTGTCATAGGCTTTTTCTGTTTGTTTATCCTTTTCCACCTTTATATTATATGACTGGAGAATCCCTTTCCTTTTTAAAGTGAAGGAAACACAAAAGCAAATTATAGATCACATTTAACTTACTTTCACATGGTGTTTGTGACCCATGAATTATAATATTGATAAACTCATCTGTTATTGCTAGAGAAAGGGAGAAACCCAGACATCTAGATTTAATCACAGTTTTTTTCCAAAAGAATCTTGTAAAGTCAGCTTAAGGAGGGTATGTTAGTTTTAAATTAGTTTTCAATTAGTTCAAAAGCAGGAACATGAATCGCTAAACAAAAATTCCCTGTGGAGCTAGCAAAAGCAGATGTTTATTTTACAATGTTAAAATGCATCTCTGTGGGTAGAGATTTGGACCATAAGCTAGGAAGTCTGCTTTGTTTGCCTTGCTAGGCTGTTATCTCACCTTGAGAATTTGGATAAAACCCTTGAATAGTATGCATTTCATTTTCCTTATCTGTCAAATAGCAATGATATTTTACATACCACTACAGAGTTTTCTCTGAAAATCAAATCTCACAATATATGAGAAAATACTTAAGAAAGTACTATGCAATGTACAAATATTTGTTATCACACACTCTTGTGTACACACAGCATTGTGCTATATCTTATACAGAAGTTACTCAGGCAGACAGAATCATCAGGTCTAGTGCATTCTCTTTGGTAACCCCTCAAAAATTCTGTCATGACCTTCCAAAGAGCAGAGAATGGCTCACATATTTTTGGCTTCTCTGGATGCTGAGTAACTCAGGATCCTAAAAAGAGGAAGAACTAGCTGAACTTGTTTAGTGCTTTCATTGAGATGAATAAGATAAACTATTCCAGATATATAGAATATTGATTATAAAATTGTCCCTTGCTCACATGAAATTTAGAGTTTAGTTGATATACATGTAGACAAATAATAATTTTATCTTTCTACCAAAATATCCTCCAACTGCACATCGTTAAATTCACAAGTCCCCAGTCTCCATATTCTCCTATCCTTTGCATTTTATCCTTCCAGGTATAGCAAGTATTCATGCCCTAGTTCTGACCCCACTGAGATCTCCAGGGCTTTTGATGCCTTTACTTCTTCATCTCTGCCCACTCCATCCAACACCTTTCTTTTTCTTCCCTATCCAGCTTAGACCATTTAAACCCTTTCTTAAAATATTCTCATTTCCACAGGAACATTTCCAATGTTTATTCTGTTTGTGTGCATGCTCAGAAAATATGACCTTTATCATTGGAGGAAACCAGAGCATACTGGAATCATTACAAATGCCTGGTCTCCAACACCAACTAAATCTTCATCTCTGTTCCCCCCTATCCCACCCTGCCCTTCCATCCTTCTGCATTTCCCTAGTCAACTCTCCCATCCATTCCCCAGGTACATGTTACCAACTTTCTCATCCACTTCAAATCTACCGTAAAAGCTTTGATCTTTCCATACTACTTCACAATAGAAATAGACCACATTAGAGGAGAATTTTTTCAATGTTTTCTACAAATCTACAAACATAACTGTATCTCTTAATGAACTGTCAAACACTGTCTTTCTACTTGTTTGTTCCTGTTAATATTTAAACATTTCCAAGTTCAGTTTATCTTGAGTAAGAAAAAAATGCTCTTTTGGCTGTCTTACTACCCATGACTTTGACTTTATCTCTCTTTTCCCATCCTCAGCCTTTTCTCTTGAAACAGTTTTCTATGTTCCCAGCACTCTGGCTTTAACTGTCACAACTTTACAAAATGATCATTCAACTCCTCAAAATGAACTTTTGCCAAGGTCATCAATATCATGGTTGCAAAATCCATTGGAAGTTTTCACTGTATATCTTACCTGACTTCTTAGGTCCATTGTAAAATGTTGACCACTTGCTACTTTACTGAACATTTTCATCTATTGGTTTCTGTGATACCATCCTCTTCTGGTTTTCTTCCTACCTTCTGGGTCCCAATTTTTTGCATTGTCCATGGTCCCCCACCAGCCCCCTGAAATGGATTCTCTCATCTATAATCCCCATGTCAGTGTCTAGTACGACCCTCTAGTCATCTAACAGGCATGACTTCATTCTCTGTCAGTTCTTCCCTCTCCGTCATTCTTCAAACCAATCAATCACAAATCAATTATATCAATAAATGTTATTGGAATCTGAATCTTCCTAGTCTACAACCCTGCTCCTACCTCTCTAATTCCACCAATCATTCATTCAACAAAGCTCTTTTTATGCCCACTCCAAACCAGGCACTGGAGAAACATTGGTGATCAAGCCAGATATTATAAGAGTTTTCATGGAGCTTCTATCACCTTTCCTGAATTATTACTATAGCCTCATAATTTGTCTACTTTTCTCCAAATATGTTGGCTTCCAAATTATTTTTTTATACTGAGGTCAGATAACTTTTTTTCCTAAAATGATTGTCCTCAGCCATAATACTCCTAAATGGCTCCCTGTTGTTAAGATAAAGCCTAGGTTCCTTACCATAGCCTACAAGACCCAGAATAATTTGGCCCCAACTCGTATTTCTGGACTTATGTCTTGTATTCTCCCCCTACAGTTTCCCTTTTACCTTGAACAATATGATCCAGCCACACTTTCAATTTTGTAAGCCACGGTACTATTTCTCACTTAGCACACTAATTTCTCTACATAGACACCTCTTCCCTACAGTTTCCCTTTTACCTTGAACAATATGATCCAGCCACACTTTCAATTTTGTAAGCCATGGTACTATTTCTCACTTAGCACACTAATTTCTCTACATAGACACCTCTTCTAGGAAGCAATTCATTGTACATCTACTCACTAAATGTGTGTTCAGTTCTCTTCCTCAACCCTCTCCATAGCACTTTCCATGATGTTGTGCTGATATTTAAAACTTAGGTCTTATTGAGCATTTTTCTTGTATTATTTTCCAATCATGCTCATAAAAAAATCCTTATACATGGCAGACACTGCATTAAACTGTAAATAGATGGAATATCTGTTTTCAGGATAATAAGTCTCAACCAATGATGTGCAGATTTATCTATGAAGATTTAAAAAGAATAGATGCTTTTATGAATACCTAATTCCAGATTTCTAAAATCATAATTTCTGGAATAGAATGCATTTATATGTTTTTTAAAGTCTTCAGTGTATTCTGATACTCATTTACGGTTAAGAAACACTGCATGCACACATTTGTACATGTGTACACACAGAAAGTGAAAAAAAAAAAGAGAAGAAGATTAACACTGTACTGGATCAGTGAGTTTCAAAGTTTTCCTTGGCTGGCTAGTTCTGTGGTGGTGCTTGGGAGTCTTACTTGATCAGCAGCATTGACATAATTTGGACATTGTAAAAAAAAAACCCATATTTATTGCAGCTCTATTTACAATAGCCAAGAGTTGGAACCAATCTAAATGTCCATCATCAGAGGACTGGATAAGGAAAATGTGGTATATTTACACGATGGAATACTACTCTGACATAAAAAAGAATAAAATACTTCCATTCACAGCAACATGGATGAACTTAGAGAAAATTACGTTTAGTGAAATAAGCCACTAGAAAGAAAAATACCACATGTCCTCACTTATAAGTAGGAGTTTAAAAAAAAACACAGAAATAAGGACAGAAAGATACAACCATCACAATAATACATTGAACTTTCAAAAAGAGAGAACAGAACTGAGGTTAGCAGAGGTGAGAAAGAGGGAGTGGGGAAGGGGAAGGGGAAGGGAGGAGTTGGTAAAGGGCCACTTAAATTGATTACATTTTGCAATGTTGAATATACTAATTATCCTGATTTGAGCATCACGCATTGCACACAGGTATTCATATTTAATGCTATACCCCACCGATATGCACAATCAAGTATGTTTCAATTAAAAAAATAAAACACACTCATACAAATCTGTGCCCGAATACCAACTCCCCACTTGTGATAGGTATAGTCATCTGATGTACAATATTTATTCTACCATCCTTGTAGTTTGACATCTTTTCCTGAAAACCACTTCTTCAAGTTCCCTTGTAATTAAGGTTGAGGATGTGCTTTAGGTTCTAGCAATATGAAGCACTCAAGGGAGATTTGGAAAACAGAGGCCCCAAAATCCGCTTCTGTAGCTCCTATTTCTTCTGGCATGCACAGCCATAGGGATTTAGTCTTTCTGAAACAGCATTAGCAGAGATCTCAGTGTCCAATATCTAGTTTAGTAAGTGTTGAGAGACAGAAAACAAATTATCCATTTTGGTAGTATAAGTGTAGCAGGTTCAGCTTGGCTCTGGAGCCAATAGCTCTGCTGGCAGCATCTAACTTCAATCACAGCTAAGAGTGTGTGGTCTTGGAGCATCCATTGGCATGAAGCTTCATGATTCCCAATTGCCCAAATGTAGTAGGAGTTTCCTTGGCTGGCTAGTTCCATGGTGGTGTTTGGGAGTCATTCCAGGAGGACCACACTAGGGACTGCTGCTTCAGTTCTTTCCATAATTTTGTTAAGCACCTGATTTCCTGAAGTAATTTTTTTTTTGTTTGCTTGAAATAGCTAGAGTGATTTCTCTCCTCTGCAAATGAACCCTAAGTTCTTTTCTCTTTCTAAAATTTGGTTTTCTGATGTGAAAATTAATAAAAATACTCATCTCTTGCAGAAGGGAGAGGGAAATACCAATTCTTGGATCACACCCCAGATATACTGAATCAGAAACTCCCTGGAGGGTGGGACCCAGCAGTCTGCATTTTCGCAAGCCCTCAGGGTGTTACTGATACAAAGTAATGTTTGAGGATCATTGCCTTAGACCAACCTTATGACAAAGATGGTAAACCCCACCTTACACTATTATGCAGAGAATAATATGGTACTTGATTATAGCAGCCTTTCTCAAGAGACCAGGCATGGCATCAGAATCTTTCTCAACACAGAGACCCAGGAAGCCATTGACAATTAATCAGACTTACAATGAGTTGAAATTGACCTGTGATTCTGTCACTATAATTTTATACAGGATTCATATTTCTTCTTAGTATATAGAAAATTGTTTAAGACACAGGCTTGAGCAATAGAAGAGAGGGGTCAGGCATGAAGACATAAACTTTCAGATGCCCTTGAGGAAAGACAGAACAAAAAGGGATAGTGTGAAGGAAATTTCTCTAAATGCAGACAGAAGTGTTGGAGACAATGGAGGAAAACCAGATAAAGGGGAATTATAACAAGGCATAATAGGCAGAATGAACTGGCATTCAGAATGGAGAGGGTTTTTAGCTACTATATCTTTTAAAGTCGATCATGTTAATTTATATTTAGAAACTGTGTGGAGCCCTATAACTGAGGGCTTGAGTTTGATATAGAGTAATGACAAAAATTTTCCTGACTGGTCTCATTGAATGAGAAAGAGGAGGCAAATAAATATTTCCAATTGGTTAAATTTAAAGCAGTAAGAACTTCCAAACAGGCTAATTTAAGGAATTTAAGGTAATTTCATGAATTTCTTATTTTTTAAAATATACTATATGTAATACAATTAATACATAAACTTGTCAGCCCAACTATTATATTGTCATTAGAAAGTCTTTTTCCTTGGCAAATGGTAGTACCTCTGTGCAACTAGTCCTTCCCTCTTTTGAGAAGAAAGACATTTTATGTGAATATCACAGTTTTTATTTATCCAAACCATTATAAGTTTGAAGCCTCAAAACGTCCAAAATATTGTATAAATAGGATTAACTAAAGTGTTTTAAATGTATTTATAATGGTCCCATTTAATAAATATCTTTTATATTGTTCATTATTTTACAAATATTTTGCAAGCCTGAATAGTCACATTTGAATGTATGTTTCCATGCTGGAATTTGTGTAACTTTGCTGTCACCAACAGGTTGCCATGTGAATTAAATGTTTTCATCTCGGTAAGTTTTCACTGTATCTAACAGTTAAAGATCGAAAAATACACTATACTGTTATTTTTCTTAAACTTGAGATGTTCTGTAAAGGGCAATTAAGCATTAACATATTATATCTGGGAAAGTGATTATTATTTTTTCATTTGCCTGAAGGGTATAGTGTGGACATATATCAGCCAAAGAGCCATTTTTTTTTCTCCAGCTGCAGATTTATTTCTCCATTAAATGTAGAAAGATCATCAATATCCACTTCATGGCTTCAATTAACTGAACATTTTGTCAACCACTACTATTCTCCAGCTGCCAAATATACCATAGGAAAGAATAAAGAACCTGTCCTGTCTTTTAATCTTCCTTCTCAATTAAACAAAAGAAAATAAAATGACAAGAGAACATTAAAACTAAGCCTGACTTTTAATTGGCATCTGTACTTCTACAGACAATTTATGAAAAGTTGTGAAAAATTTCTTTATAAAGAAAGAACCAGTGTAAAATCAAAAACACAAAGATATTGAAAAAGTTTCTTTTCCCCCTACCTCATTTTATTTTCAACTACTTTGCTTCTTGTGCTTCCCAGAAAGTCTTAGCATCAGTGAGACATAAAAGAAAGATTCAGAAAGTATTTTCCTTTGGTCAAGACAGAAATACCAAGGAAGTCATTAGGCCAACCATGAAATAACACAAATAGTTCACTAATATAATTTCACATGATGACAGACACCTTGTTACTCTTTTATTTTTTAATAACCCAGGCTATTTTGTTATTATCAATTGGGTATTTTTTTCTAAGGTTTCATTGAACCTAAAATATCGCAGATGGAGACAGTGAATTAAAACTTGTATTTAATTTAGGTCCAGCTTTTTTTATATAAGGAAGATATAAGAATTTATGGTTACACAGGTGACAACATAAAGGTAGGGACATAATTATGTTTATGATGTTACATTCAAGTGCAATCCATATGTACATGTTGAATCAGACTATCTGAAAGAACTGCTCAATATTTATGCTCATGTTCATTTATTTAAGTATCCTACAGCATGCCTAGTAAAGTGCTAGACAATTGGGATTCAGATCTCTACTTTAAGCCTTCGGTCTAGCTGAGAGTATATGAAGACCCAAGCCCATATTTATAACACTGTGTGACAAATGTAATAATGTGTGCGTGCGTGTGTGTGTGTGTGTGTGTGTGTGTGAAGGGGAGGGGGGTGTGTGCATATGAATAAGAAGAAAGAGAACCTAAGGCATCAGAAAGTGGTTATGAAAGAATTTCTGGAGAAAAAGTTATTTGAACTGTGCTTTTCAGACTTTAGCTAGGACATTCCAGGATGAAAGAACATCTTGAATCAAGACATAAAGATATTTCCTTGTGTGTTGTTTTTACCTTAATTGAACAACTTCAAGGCAGGCTTCGTATAACATGCTTTAAGGAGAAGATCTCCTTTAATCCTCCCTACAACTATGAGGTGTTTACTATTATCATCTCTATGTAAAGGGTAAAAAGTAGACAATCTTTCCAAAGTCACACATACTGGATTTTTAGCTCAGGAATTCTGCTTCCTGAGTCCACTTGGAACAAAACTGGATATAGCATGGCACTTCAAGGGACATTCTCTTTTTCTTCATGACTAAGAATATGGAGTGTTTCTGGGTAGAAGGGGCTACAAGAGATGACACAAATCAGAAATGAAAGTCTGAAAAAGATGATCCTTGTGTGTGATAATACCATTTATGGACCTTATCCTGTTAACTATACAGTATCATTATGGAATTTAAAAAGAGAATGAACACAATTATGTAGTAATTATGTATTTTATAATAACTATGTATTGGCTTTATAATAATCAGTACAGAAGACAGACAGACTAACAATTAGAGTCAGGAGATAACTTAAGAAACTATGGCACTATTTCAAGGAGGAAATGAGAGAGCTTGAACTGAGTGGGAGTGGAAGAAAAGTGGACAAATTCAGGAGATATTGAAGTGGTAGAGTTCATGGAGCTTTCTGATAAATTGGAAATGTGAAGAGAGGTAGAAAAATAAGGAATCTGGAGTGACTTTTAGTTTTCTAGCTTGAGTAATAATATTTGCATTATAATAACTTCTGCTAATAAAGAATATAAGAAGAAGACACATTTAGGGGTAGAGAGAGAAAATGATGAATTCTCTTTGGGGCATGATGTGGCTAGTATACCTATGGAGAATATCATGGCAGTTGAATAGAATGATCTTGGATGCAGAAAGTGATTGGGACTTGAATGTGTATTTGTGTGTAACTAATTTATAGGCTGTTGAGGTTGTGCCAGTTGACAAGATCAACCAGGAGTGTATATAGAAGTAAAAAATAAAGGGACCTACACATCAAGAAAAACAAAATCCCAAGAGAGGCTGAGAAAAAAGGCCGGTGAAGAGAGACAGAGCAAGAAAAATCTGTGGAGGAGAAAATTTCAAAATACAGGCAATGTCATCACTGATAAATAATGAAGACTGCAAGATAAGGACCCAAATGTGTCTACTGAAGCTTGCCCTTGAAAGAGCAATTTTTGTGAGTTGTAGGGAAGAGATGAGTCTACAGTTAGATGAGAAAGAAATTTGGGTGTCCAGGCAATAGAGGGACTGAAATGATACATCATGAGGTCTAGAAGGGCTGGAGAAAAATTAAAACCTAGGAACCGGAGATGGTGATGAATTTAAAGAGTAGAAGTTGTATCATTAAGGTACTGAGGAAGTTGAAAGGCAGAGGTTATGATGAAACAATGTGTCAATACCTTTTAAGATTCTAGAGATAAGATAACCCCGAGCAATTACACTATCTATGCCTTTAGCCTAGCAACAGAGAATGAAAACAAATGTCACTGGAGAAGAGAAGGTCAGAAATTTGGGTAGGTGGCTATGCAAATGCTTGAAGTACCTGAGGCAGCTGACAGCAAGTTGTAGTGGAAAGGGAGACTGAGGCAGGCGCAAGTCACAAAATATACAAAGCTTGGAGAGCATGGTGAGAAAAGAGACCAATCAGGTGGCATGTGCCTCATGTAATGATGACTTTTCCAAAAAAGTAGATAAACATCAGTTTAGCAGTGGAAATGAAAAATTAAAGAGGGTCGGCTTCTCTCACCAGCTGCAAGATATACAGAATAAGGAAAACTGAGGTGTCTTCACTAAAGGAAGCAGCAAAGTAGAAATAAACTCCTGTGAGCATCTGGGTTGGAGCCACAGGCTCTCTTTATAGCAATCTGAATTTCCTCATACATCACATTTACTGTACTTGTAATTACAATCATATATTTGGCTTTATCATATTTAACTTGTGTTAAGGTTACTGGATTATTTCTGTTGCCTCATTCCTCATTGTGTTCATCCTTGTACCTTCTATAGAATACAAGTGGAGCTATACATGTAATAACCTTCTAATAAGTACTGTGTGAATGAAGGAATGGATGTATGCTGATCAGAAATGCTACTGTGCCTTCCTATTGGGTGACACAAGAAAAAGCAAGGACATGTCTACAAGACATTCACACATTTGCAGTGTTACTTGTACCATCCAACAAAAAAGCTGGAGCTTCGAAGTGTTTCTTCTGCCCTGAATGATGATTCAACTCAGCTATTTATTTTGACCAAATTAACCAAGAATATAGCATTAACCCTATTTCAATTTATGTTGTGCATAAAGAGGAACAGAGATGAATAAATGAAACTAAATAATCTAAAAAAATCTAGATACAAAAAAAAACATGTATATGAAATGGAAAACAAAAAATGGGGTAATATTGCCAAAGGCATATTGTGCATTCTGCTGGTTCTGACTTGAGCCTCCCAATTTAATTCCCTTTAATCTGTCTCACTTTTATATTTCCTGATGATGCTTCCACTTGAAGTTTCAGAATCTGAAATTGCAATGTGGGGAACACATCGGAATTCTCAATGCTCAGAGTGACTGTTGTTAACGAGCAAGACTACAGGTTCAGTCACTGTTTCAGCTAAAGGATCAATATTTGTTTCTTGTCCGAAGTCTGCTATCTCTTCTTGACAATAACTTCCACCACTCCCTTGAGGAATAACCTGTAAACGTTTGCAATTTTCTATCTCAGTTCCTCTTTTCTCTCTTACTATCCATTGTCTTGGCAAAATACATTTCTTTCTCACTATTGCAAAGCCTGGACTTGTTACTCCCTTATCCAATTTGGCATTAGCACTACTATTGGATAGGAGACCTGCAACTGATAGAAGCTGATCTCGGAAGGTTGGATAGTCAAACTGGTATTTAGATTAATTTTTTTTCCCCCTATTAACAGAATTAAAATTTTCGGATATAGATCTAGTCACCAAGTGCCAAATGTAAATAAGGGATCGATATTTCATTAGCATTCTTTAAATGTGTCACCTTTGTGAAACCAAATCTAATGGCTGAAAAAAAACAATCTTTTCCATAAATTAGCAAATCACATAAGTAAAAGATAGGATTGAATTCCTTTGATTAAGCAGAGCTCATAAAAGTAGGTGACACCTCCTTTATAGCTTATAAAGGCATTTTAAAAATGTGATAAAAAGACAAATCTCATAGATCAGTTTATATCAGGGACCCCACAATATTTTAGTGATGTATACATTTAATTTGATCTTTTATTTGAAATACTGAGGGCTTGCAAGGAAGTGGAATCATTAATTGCAAAAAACAGAACGTGATAGCAGAAAGAATATGGGATTAGGAGATGAGATCCTTGGATTCTAGTCCTACTCTTTCTGTATCTGCCTGTTTAACCTTAGACAATTTATTTTTGCTGGTGTTCCTTTGTTTCTTCATTTGTAACACGAGGGATATAATTTATACCCTTCTAAGTTTCCTTCCCATTCTATTATTCAAATGAAAGTTTGCAAACTATAACTAGTGTTAGCCAAGTTTCATAGTTAACACTTCTCTACTTACCTACAAAGACAGATACTTGTATTCCAAATTTTTTACTCCAAATGTTTATCCAAGATGTAGAAAACTCTAAGCGTCTTAAAAAATAATCTATGGAAAGATGTTTAGAAATACTTTTAAGCTTTCCCAAATATTACAGAAATTGTCTTTTCACAGGCACCTTGTCAAAATATATAATGCTAGAACTCATGTTACAGAGTTTGTTTCAAACAACATCCTTAAGTAGAAGCCAAGAATTAAAAGCTTCAACTAGTACAGTCAGTGATGAACTTCAAGGGAAATATCACTCAAGTACTCTGTCAAGGTCAAAATTAGCAAACTGTTTTTGATATCATGCATGCTGTCACTGTATTTTCAGGTGTGCGTCTCAACACCGCACTAGCTATTCAAACCTAACACTCCATATTAATATTGTCTTAATTGAGGGGCACCAGATTAACTAATCTACAAATACTACACTTTGGGGAAGAAGATACATCATTGCACTATTTAAATTTTTAAAAATTAACTCCACTATTCAATAATACACTAAACAAATTGTCTCTGTGATGGTGAGGGAGAAGTAGAAAGGAACAAATGAGTGAACAAATGAACTAATAAACAGATATAAAACTGCAAACCAGGACTATGTTAAGTATGTCTCACACATTATTTCATTTGGTCTTTACAAAAGCTCTCTAAGGTACTTTCTAATATGATCATTCCCAGATTGCAAATTAAAGCAGATTCAGAGATGTTAAATAACTTGCTCAAGGTCACAGAGCAGGGAAGAAGAAAACTGAGCCTATGAAGTCCAACCCCAGAGCTCACATACATCCACTAATCTGCCACGTCCACATCATCTGATATTTGCGAGGTTTTGTCTACATAGTGTATGTGAAATGATTACTACAGTTGTGGTACATGATGAGACCATGATATGAGACAGAATAAGCAGTAGCAAAGAGTATGGACTCAGGAATATGAATGCAGGTTTCAAACCCTACCTCTGCCACTAGCTATAAGGCCATGGGCAAATCACTTAACTGCTCTGTGTCCTAGTATCCAAGTATATAAAACAGTGAAGAGAAAAGTTTCCATTTTCATATTGCTGTTGTGAGGACTAAATAGATTAATACATGTAAAGCACTTAGAACAATGCCTAGCCCATAGGAAGCAGTATAATTATTAATTATTATTATTATTGAAAATATAAGCTGCTTTCATTTCCACATTTAAAAAGAACACCTTATATTTTATAGAGCACCCCAGAAATAACAAGGAACCTTTACTCAGAGCATCTTCTTTGCTTCCCACTTCATTATAATCATTCCCATTCTGCCAATGAGCAATCTGAGTCAGAAACATAATTTTTCAGAATCATGTGGGTAAGGTGTGCCTCGAGTTCAGGCCCTCAGATTCTTAGACATTTACCACATTATCTGTCCTATTGTCTTGGCCAGAAACTCAAACCAGATCATCCTCAAGGGAGGTGAGAATTTTACCACCAATCTTACCTCTAAAGTCCTTTGGAAGGAAATATCGGTAGCAGCTTGATATAAATCAATCAGTTAATCAATCTAAAGAGTTAGACTTGCAAATATACTTCTCTTCTCAAAATCAGAATACTTAGGAGAGTAGAGTATGTGTAGGCAAGCTACAACTCACAGAAAAAACCAGCCGGCCACCTGGTTTTGAATGGCCCATGAACTAAGAAGGGTTTCTACATTTAAATGGTTGGAAAAAAACAAGCCAAAAGAAGAGTATTTTGTGTCATATGAAATTATAAGAAATTCAAAATTCATTATCCATTGTTGTAGACTGGATTCCTCCCTCACCGCTAAGAAGGGTTTCTACATTTAAATGGTTGGAAAAAAACAAGCCAAAAGAAGAGTATTTTGTGTCACATGAAATTATAAGAAATTCAAAATTCATTATCCATTGTTGTAGACTGGATTCCTCCCTCACCCCCTGCAACCTCATTGAAGTTTAGTCCCCACTGTAACTGGGAAATCCTGGTACAGTAATTGAAAGATGGGGCCTTGAAGAGGTGATTAGATTATAAGATCATGCAGTAGTGAATGGATTAATAATGGTGGTCAGGGCCATGGTTCTGAGGGCTTTAAAGGAGAGTGAATGAGGAGGTTGCTCTTTTGCTCTGTCTGCTCTGTTTTTCTTCCATGTGAGATCTGTGGCTCACTACCGCTATCACCAAGACCTTCACCAGATGTGTTCCCTGGACTTTGGACTTCCCAGCCTCTGAATTGTAAGCAATATTTTTTTTTCCTTATAAATCACCTAGTTTTAGATCTTACAAGCAACAAAAGTGGACTAATATACCCATAAATAAATTTTTATTGGAAGACAGCCATGGCCTTTAGTTTTCATATCATCTATGGCTGCTTTGAACTACAACAGAGTTGAATGTCTGAGACAGAGACTGTAGGCCCCACAAAATCTGAAACATTTACTATCTGATTCTTTACAGAAAAAGGCTGCTGCTTTCTTTGCCTTTGAATTTAGAGTTGGTGGCACTGGACTGTTGAGAAGAAATGATTTTTTATGAAAATGATGCTGAAACAAATATCCTCCCACCCACTCATACACCCAGCAAATAGTCTGTGGTACTTCAGCATGGTATGCCTGGAGTTATTGGAATACAACACTGAAATGTTTATCTTTTAATTACAAATTTTACACACTGCTTGTTATTAAGAAGTTTTTCTAGAAAAGGCTGCCAAAGCCAGCCCACAGTATCATTTCACAGAGAAAATAGAATGGAGGTGATGATTTGGGTTCCAACCTAAGGTGTACATACTGAAGGTGTATATACTGAAGTCCCTGGGGTTGCCACCTTCCTGAGATACACACTGAACATTGTATCTTTAGATGAGGAAAAGGCTGGTGTATTCTAGACAAAAAATGACATACCAGCCCTAGACTTATAGTGTAGAAATCAGCTGACTTTCTGCTTGGGGAGTAGGAGCTCATGACCACATGTTGAGAACCCAGGGACTGATATATGGTTGAATTTGATATCAGCTCAGGCAACAGTGCTCTCTGGTTTAGCATTTCTAATGACCTTTTGAAACCATGAGCTCAACATTAGTTTTTAATGAATTTCCTTTGTCCTATTTCAGGAGCCCTCAGCACTCCTTGGTTATACTTGGGTGACTCATAATTAGTTCTGCAATACTAACATAGATTACAATTTTAAAGAGAGAGAGAGTAAAAACAAATATGCTTTCAATCACAGCAGAGGAAGAAAAGAAAAAGGAATTGTAAAATGTGTTGGTATTGCAAATTACCTGGTTTTATTACCTGTTCTCTTATTTAGTTATTTATTTTAATTAAGATTCTAGGTCCTATAATCCAGGCTTGTTCTTGCAAAGACATTCTATTTTTAAGCTTTGAACAAGTGATTTTAAAAAATATTTCTTAACGTTTATGGGAGTTTAAATAAGCCAGCCTGGTCATTAAATTGGTTTTCAAGTAAATAGCACAGTGATTATTGCATGGCATGTCTAAGCGTCGTGAAAGCTCAAGATTGGCAGGAATCTTTGAGCATAATGGTAGAATCAGTATGAGTTTAAGATCAAGGGATTTGGGGTCTCACAAACCTCAGTTTGTAGCCTGTTCCAGCTACTCATTAACTGTAATCTGGAGCAATTTATTTCAACTTTACAACCCTTTTTTTCAAAGAACCTATCCTCATAGAGTTATGATCAGGGTTAAACCTAGTAATTCATGTAAATTTCCCAGCAGAGAAAGTGCTCATTAAATGTATTTATTATTACTCAATTATGAGGCAGTCTGACAATCCCATACTCCATTGACCCAATGCCCAATGCTAAATGAAGAAGTGTCTATACAGTGTCCCTCAAAACCTTTTGGCTGTGAAATCTTTACCTAAACTCACCATGTATTCTCAAGGTTTGTTTCACACAGCTCAAAATTACCAAAATTCATCTTAGGTTAGCCTGCAATGGTTGTCTCTGCCTAATCCAATTCTGCTTCCTGGAGCTGCACAAAATAAATCTTTACACTTGACCTATAGGTAGGTATATTAGACAGGGTTCTCCAGAGAGAAAGAACCAATAGAATATGTATATAAATATAAGAGGGGAAATATATTAGGGGAACTGGCTCACTTGATTGTGAAGGCTGAAAAGTCCTATGACAGGCCATATGTAAACTGGATGCCAGTAGCATAGCTCAGTCCAAGTCTGGATGCCTCAGAACCAGAGAAGCTGGTGGTGTGACTGTCAGCCTGAGGCCAAAGGCCTGAGAGCTAGAGGTGCCACCAGTGTAAGTCCTGGAGCCCAAAGGCTGAAGAGTTTCAAGTTCTCATGTCCACGGAAAGAAGAGGAATGTCTACGTCAGCTCCAGCAGACAGATGGAGAAATTCTCTTCTTCAGTTTCTGTTATTTGCAGGACCCCGGTGGATTGAATGGTGCCCAACCCGTATTGAGGGTGGATCTTTCCCATCCAGTCCACTCAAGCTAATCTCTTCTGGAAACACCCTCATAGATAGCCTCCAAAATAATGCCTTACCAGGTTTCTAGTTATTCCTTGATCTAGTCTAGTTGAGACCTAAAATTAACAATCACAGTATGTGAAGGCATACCTATAACCAACCACATAAATTTTCTTTTCCTCAAGCTATTTAACTAAAATTCCTCCAACCATTTCTCATATTTTCTCAGTGGTTCTTAACCCTAGCTGCACATGAAAATTACCTGGGAAATTTTTAAACTCCTGATACCCAGGAAACTCACCAGAAAAATTAAACCAGAATCTCTGGAGATGGGGCCCAGGCATTTCTAAATGTGCAGCCAGGGTTGAGAACCACTATATGAGAGTACTTCAAAATGTTCATGGAAAGACTCATATTATCTTTTAGTTCTATTTTTCCATGAACCTTTCAAAGTACCCCAGTATATGATTTCAGGTTATTTCATCATGTTGATTAATTTATTCCTAAGTAACTTCAGTTTCTAACCACACTGCCTAAATTGTTGCTCTTAAATAAACACTATGCTTTAGATGTGATTGGTACAGGACCATTGCTATAGTCTGAATATATGTGTCCTCCCCAAATTTTTATGTTGAAAGTCTTCATCTCTAAAATGATGGTATTAGAAGGTAAAGCTTTGGGGAGGTAGTTAGGTTATGGGGGCAGAGCCCTCATGAATGGAATTAATGCCATTATAGGAGAAGTTTGAGGGTGATCCCTTACCCTCTGTGTTGTGTGAGGTTAGAATGAGTCTGGCTGTTTATGAGGAAGCAGGCCTTCACCAGACACCAAATCTGCCAGCATCTTGATCTGGGACATCCCAGCCACCAGAACTGGAAGAAATAAATTTCTCTTGTTTATAAGCCACTCAGTCTATGGTATTTTGTTACAGCAGCCCAACAAAGACAACCACTACCAGTTACTCTTTTCTTAGTGAAAGAAAATGTTCTGCATTATTTTAGCAAACACGGTCCAGTGCTTATCAAATTTTACTGTGCATAAAAATAATTTGGGAATCTTGTTGAATTATTGATCACAATTTGGAATTTCTGGAATGGCATCCAAGATTCTACATTTCTGGTAAGTTCCTATATGATGCTGATGCTGCTGGTCTGTGAACCATACTTTAAGTAGTAGAGGTTTACTTGATGATGAAATCACATAGGAGTTACATGCCAGCAAAAAGTGAGAGAGAGAGAGAGACCAAATACAGTCTTGATCTCATCATAAGTCATTCTATTGAATCTTTTGTAGTCTGTATGTATCTAGCAAGTTTGTAACTGGGTTGGCAAGCCATCTATTTCAAAGATTGGCTGTTTTCTCAGATATTCCGCTTGGTGCCTGATTTGGAAACCAGCATCCATTTGTCTTCGTGGCAGCTAGGATGGTGAATTTAGCTGGCTGGAGGGATTCATAGAAATATGAATATTTCACTTCCAAGTTCCTAAGAAAGAAAACTTTCTAAAACATTAACATAATTTGAACAAATAAACATCCTCTCTGAGTACAAGGATCATGTCTCTTGTGACACTCAGTGTCTTCAATACGATGGACATATAGAAAATGCTAAATGAATATTGGTTTATTAACTAATTGATGGTATATACTCACTGGACAATGAAACATGCTTTTTACGCCCATGAAATAACTAAGGAGGGAGAGAGTATGCCAAAAATGACAAATTGTGTGGCATAGACAGTGAATGTAATTTGTCTAATAAATGTGAAAATTGAAAGGGGTTGAAACAAGGCTTTGAAAGAGTGATAATCTATAAAAAGGTAGAGAAAGAAGGCAGGGAAAAGACATTTCAACCTTTAATGGGGGTAGTTTTACGGTCAGACTCAACATCATGCTNACAAATAAACATCCTCTCTGAGTACAAGGATCATGTCTCTTGTGACACTCAGTGTCTTCAACACGATGGACATATAGAAAATGCTAAATGAATATTGGTTTATTAACTAATTGATGGTATATACTCACTGGACAATGAAACATGCTTTTTACGTCCATGAAATAACTAAGGAAGGAGAGAGTATGCCAAAAATGACAAATTGTGTGGCATAGACAGTGAATGTAATTTGTCTAATAAATGTGAAAATTGAAAGGGGTTGAAACAAGACTTTGAAAGAGTGATAATCTATAAAAAGGTAGAGAAAGAAGAGAGGGAAAAGACATTTCAACCTTTAATGGGGGTAGTTTTACGGTCAGACTCAACATCATGCTTGACCTGGGATATCTAATGAGACTGCACACAAAAACGGTGTACTTGTAGGACCTTCTGTCACATAATGTCAGGGATAATATATTAAGCTGAGGAACATGTGAGTTATATTACAACTGCAAGGGAATAAAAATTAAAACCCCTTCATGTGGAAATAGACATAATCGTGCTACATTTCCCTGTAGAAGAGCATACAGTGGCAATTTTTCTTCATATAATATTACATTAGTTTTAATTCTTATTAATAAGATACAAGAGTCATTAACACTATTAAAAATCTAATTATGTTAGCAATTTTCTATCATGTCATATTTGAGCAGTTAAGTATTGGTATTTGTTTTTCCTAATGGAATTCAAAAGTCTAATTAATAGGCTTTCTTTTGTGGTTAAGTGGAATGAATCTCTATGAGAAGCAAGCCATTTTTAATATCTGTAGGCAGCTATTTTTCTCATATACTATACTACCTAACCATCTGGCCATCTGTGGTATAAATAACACAATAAAAATTATGAGATTATCATGTGAAATTAAATAATGTGTTTCATTACATGTGACGTTACAGCTACTATATTCTAAGAACTTTGACATTTACTAGACAAGAAGGGTAGAAAGTGGTTATGAAGTAGGAAATTTGACAAAACTGAAGACAGCGTATTGAATGGGCCAGATGCTTTTTCCACTCGAGCTGGTATTATTTGGGGGCAGTAAACATTCAAATAACTAATAGCCAAAAGTTGTGTTAACTCCAATCTTGTTTAATTAACTTAAGATTAATGTCTTAAAGAGAAACATTAATGTGTTGGCTATGTCTCTTTATTCCTTGCCACTATGCTAGTATATCTATATTTATATCTATAGATACCTATCGATACAGATAAAATATACTATAGCATATATGTAATAAAATACACATAGCATATGTATAATATAATATATACAAGTGTTACAATGTAATATATTTTGTACATACACACACACACGCACCTCTCTCTCTCTCTACACACACACACACACACACACACACACACACACACACACACACACACACACACACACACACACACACACACACACACACACACATTGAACCAAAGAATAAAGAATATCTATATAGACAACTGTTTCTTCATTACTATTAAAATCACCCTTATGATATTCTCGTCATTTATTAATCATATAGTCACAGGAATTAAATGATCATACCATTTATTTTTCATTCTTCAATGAGCCTTAACATTATTCTATTGTATATTATAAATATATCTGTGCTTATTTTGCTAGTCCTACTGAACTGTAAATCTTTAAGCTTATGGGTAATATGCTAACTTATTTTTACAAACTGCTGATTTAGAATGTATAAATTGTTCAGCCCAGTGGAGCTTTTTAGAGGTGGTAAGGAAAAGTATGTGGTTGTTAACATATAAAGCAGGCTATGTCCACACCTCATCCCCCCGAATCAGACCAGCTTTCCTTATATATATTTTACATCTTAACATTCTATACAATATGCACTTTTGAAAAGGTTTCTTGTCTTTAAAAGAGGGTTAAAAATCAATATTCAGATTTACAGATAAGAGGATAGATTGAAAACACACTTTTACCTCTATTCCCTCCCCAAGACCCACTACAATGATGACAAAAGAATTTCAAAGCCTAAAACCACATAAATAAAGATAATAGAAAAGGAGGAAGCAGCCCTAAAACTTTGGGAATTAGAATGCAGGTAGACAAGTGGTAAGTGACAGAGTTAATTACTAAGCTATTGAGGAGAATATCTAAGAAGCTACCTGTACTTTACAACTGGAACAGCTCAGGAATTTGTTCCACATACTCCTGGAAGTGGGGATGAAGGTGAAACCATAACCAAGAAGCTGCTTAGGAAGCAGTTACCTGCCAAATTGCTCCTACTCCAGCAAAATACTGGAGGATTATTCTCTTCCGATGGGAAAAAATTTTTCAGTGGACTAGTAAATGCAGTTGGGGTGGGAATATCATACTGAAAAAAGGGGGACTAGGAAAAGTTAAGCAAATGTTAACTCACAAAATGTTAGACACCCCCCACCCCCCAGCTCACATCCTAGGGAGAGGTTGGAAGAGAACACTCTGAGCAATAAAGACAGAAAACATAATGATGTTGACATTTCATCTTCTAGCCAGATCACCCTAAGTTAAGACCCCTTTTGACAAATTACCCTTGAAATCTCAGTTTCAAATCCATTTTCAGTTTCCAGTATTAAAATGAGCAGAGACGATGATCACCAGCTATGAGGACATTTCTGTAGTAAAACACAGAGAACAAAACAAGCGAGCAAACAAGATGAAGGACACAGAATCATGCAGAGAATTAAACAAAATTAAAAACAATCTTAGTATTTTCAGAAAGATAAGTGAATAGTCCACTATAAAAGAGAAATCCTCTCCGTGAAGACTGCAAAGCAATTCAGAAAAGAGAAATACTCATAAAATAAGGAAGAGCTTGTATAAGTTACTATAATAGTAGAAACATAGGACTTAACAGAAGTGTCAATAGTAGAACAAAAAGATAAAGAGATGGAAGAGTATAATAGAAAAGATAAGAAAATTAGAAAACAGCCAAGAGGCCTAATATCTGTAAACTTGGAATTCTTCAAAGAGAGGAGAGAGAAAGGAAGGCAGGATGTCAAAAAATTCAGGAACATTTCCCCCAGCATAATGGATACTGATATCCCCACATTAACAATAGACATTATACAATATATATAACAATAAATATAACAATACACTATAATATCCTCGTGAATTTTATAGCACCAGGAACAGAGAGAAGCAGCTCCAAACTTCCTCATGGAGAGAATAAACAGACTTGGCATAAAAGAGGGAGAGACAGAATGGCATCTGAGTTTCCAAAATCCATATTAAAAGCTATAAGACATCTGTTAGGCTATCTGTTCACTTGACTTAAAAAGTTCAAGGAATTTTTGTGATTGTAGTGAACAGATTTGATGGGGGAGGGGTGGAGAGGAACAGGTAAAGGGGCATGGAAATCCATTACGATGTATATTGAGAAGTAAAATAAAATAAAAGGAAGCCACAGGACAAAGCCAGGATGGCTTCAAAATTCTGAAAGATGAGAAGATTTTCTAACTATAATTCTGGATTTGGATGAACTAAAGTTGAGAATAAAGGTAGAAGAATAATTTCTACAGATATATGCTAAAGCAAAAGAAAAAAGTATTTCTCATGAGGTCATCCTCTGAAAGTTAGTAGAAGGTGGACATCTCTAAGAAGGGATAATCTAAGATAGAGGAACGCAAGAAATCCAGAAAATGGAAAGTCAAATTCAAAACGAGAACAAAGGAATCGGTCCCCAGGAAATCAGGAATGAAGTATCCCATATAACAGATGCCTAGATACCTAGAGAACTACCAATGTGAAGGTTCCAGGGGAAGTCACTTTTAGGACAGGCAGATTATCTGATGCTTTATCCCTCAGTAAAAGGGACTTAGTAAAAAAGACTTATACAACTGGGGCAAGAGTTTACACCTGTATTTATGTTAAGTTCATAGACAGCTAAGCAAATAAATAGCAACAAAAAAATTAATTCCTAGGAAACAAAAATTTGCCTGGAAAGAAAATCAATCATCATACCTGGCTCAGCTGAGAATAATATTTGCATAGTCAAATAATGGAAATGCTTAATATTGATATAAAGAAAACGATGACATAACTGTATTGGAAGGCCAGGAAGATCAGGAGTGTGTGTGTGTGTGTGTGTGTGAGTGTGTGTGTGTGAGTGTGTGTGTGTGTCTAGGCAGGTTCGGGGAGATGGGAGGAATAGAAGGTGAAATGTTGATTTTCTTTAGAGAAAAGTCGATAGATAATGTTTAAAATTGAAAAATGAAAACATAGTGATCATGAAGGTTAATTGTAGGTGTTGACTTGATTACATTAAGGAATACGGAGAACCCTGGTAAAGCTATCTTTTGGGCGTGTCCAGGAGGGTGTTTTCAGAGGAGATTAGCACGACAGTCTGAGTGGACTCGTTGGGAAAGAAATGCCCTCAATATGGTTGGGAAGCATCCTATCTGTTGGGAGCCCAGAGAGAACAAAAAAGGAGAAAAAAAAGAAAAAAAAGGCAACTCTTTCTATCTGCTGGAGCTGGGATGCACTCTCCTCTCCCATCCACGGACATCAGAGCTAGACTTCACCTTCTGGGTTCAGGACTTACACCAATGGCACTATCAGCTTCCTTGGTTCTGAGGTCTTCAGACACGGACTGAGCCACCCTACCAGCATCCAGTTTGCAGACGGCCTATCATGGGACTCTTCTTCACAACTGTGTGAGCCAATTCCCCTCACATGTTTATGAAACATATCCTGCTGGTTCCGTCTTCCTGGAGAACACTGACTAACACAGCAGTAAGCATATATGATTTAGAAATGTGAAGGTAATAACCAAAGGGATGAACTGAATGGATTGAAATAATTGGGAGGACGGGGCAAGGGGACAGTTATTTTCATAAAATGTAGAACAATTATATGCATATAATTGATAAAATTATATGTATAGTTATATACTTTAAATTATATGCATATCCTTTGATAAAAATTAAAACTAGTTTTAAAATGCTAAGGCAAAAATCAGTAATAAAATTAGCTTCCTAGAACCTAATGTGTAAATTGTGTTATGGAGAGCTGGCCAGTTAGCTCACTGGGTAGAGCATGGTGCTGATAAAATGTATTATGGCTTCATAAATACTCTGATTTAAGTAGCCTGAACTAAGCTACATTTAACTGAAGATAACTGCATTAAAGTATAATATACCACACAAGGATGACAAAATAATTTCTAAACTCATGCTCTTTTTTTACCAAAGGTTATTATTTAGAATGATGTGTTGAATAGGATTTTGAAACCGTGTAGGAGAAAGTCATACAATTGATTAACTATGTCTGCCATGGGTAGAAGAGTGGAGGGTGGTGGCTTGTAGGTGAAGCATTTTCCACCCTCTGAGGTGAAAATAAAGTCCAAGAAATTTCTCCTGTTTTATAAAAATTAGAGCATGGTTTTGTCCCTATCAGTGGCATAATAAATAGAATTATAATATCATTTAGCAATCAAGTTGAGATATTTCAAAATAAAATAAGAAAAGGAGCAATTAATAATTATGCTGGGACAACAGATACAAACAGGGACTATCCTGAGCAAACCAGGACCGACTCCAGTAATAACTGTCATCCCAGTGTAGTTATCTATGGTCACCCTAAGCATAATTTGTAATTCTGAGTGTATCAGTTTGGCTCTAAAGTTATGGTTTAGGATTATTCTCAAATTGATGTTGAGGAGAGATTGGTGAGATATGGGAAGTTAGCCCTAAAAATGACATAATACAGGAGCTTACAGAGCACGGATATAGAACTGTGGTATTAAAGGACGTTTCTCTGCCTGGTGTGTGTGTGTGTTGTGTGTGTGTGTGTGTGTATGATTTTTTTTCTTTTTATTTATAATCATAAAACTAAAAAAAAAATCTCAAAAGGAGAATGCTAAAATTTAACTTTGCAAGTTGCAGATAGCAATACAAATGAAAATATTATAAAGGCCATGGCATATATTACCTTTGTCTTTAAGCAGAGTTCTAAACAGAATATGTGACATTTTTCTACATGTTTTATTGTATAAGTTATTTTATTACCTGTTTTTATTTTACCTGTTTTACTGGATCTGTTCTCAGTATTTTAAAGCTGAAGAAGTTTGAAAGTTATTGCTCTTTAGCCCTTTTATGTTGAGAAAACTATATTTTGATAACTCTTATTTTAACCTGCTTTTGTGTTATTTCTATGCATCTTATTTTGCATTCCCATGTATTTTATTTTTGCCCAAGTTAATGGTTTTTCTATTTTATAGTTTTTAACTAATTAATTTTTGCTTTTATGCTTATTGCTCCCTTTTTTGTTGCTTTCTCTATAGCTATCTTGCTTATTTCCTAACTTAAGTTAGTATTTTAATTTATTTTAATTGAATTTATCTTAATTATTTCTTGCATTAGTATGTGGTTAGGGCTGTAAGTTTTCATCTGAGCATGAGTTTTTCTACTTCCCATGTGGTATATTCATTANGTCCACTATAAAAGAGAAATCCTCTCCGTGAAGACTGCAAAGCAATTCAGAAAAGAGAAATGCTCATAAAATAAGGAAGAGCTTGTATAAGTTACTATAATAGGAGAAACATAGGACTTAACAGAAGTGTCAATAGTAGAACAAAAAGATGAAGAGATGGAAGAGTATAATAGAAAAGATAAGAAAATTAGAAAACAGCCAAGAGGCCTAATATCTGTAAACTTGGAATTCTTCAAAGAGAGGAACTCATAAAATAAGGAAGAGCTTGTATAAGTTACTATAATAGTAGAAACATAGGACTTAACAGAAGTGTCAATAGTAGAACAAAAAGATAAAGAGATGGAAGAGTATAATAGAAAAGATAAGAAAATTAGAAAACAGCCAAGAGGCCTAATATCTGTAAACTTGGAATTCTTCAAAGAGAGGAGAGAGAAAGGAAGGCAGGATGTCAAAAAATTCAGGAACATTTCCCCCAGCATAATGGATACTGATATCCCCACATTAACAATAGACATTATACAATATATATAACAATAAATATAACAATACACTATAATATCCTCGTGAATTTTATAGCACCAGGAACAGAGAGAAGCAGCTCCAAACTTCCTCATGGAGAGAATAAACAGACTTGGCATAAAAGAGGGAGAGACAGAATGGCATCTGAGTTTCCAAAATCCATATTAAAAGCTATAAGACATCTGTTAGGCTATCTGTTCACTTGACTTAAAAAGTTCAAGGAATTTTTGTGATTGTAGTGAACAGATTTGATGGGGGAGGGGTGGAGAGGAACAGGTAAAGGGGCATGGAAATCCATTACGATGTATATTGAGAAGTAAAATAAAATAAAAGGAAGCCACAGGACAAAGCCAGGATGGCTTCAAAATTCTGAAAGATGAGAAGATTTTCTAACTATAATTCTGGATTTGGATGAACTAAAGTTGAGAATAAAGGTAGAAGAATAATTTCTACAGATATATGCTAAAGCAAAAGAAAAAAGTATTTCTCATGAGGTCATCCTCTGAAAGTTAGTAGAAGGTGGACATCTCTAAGAAGGGATAATCTAAGATAGAGGAACGCAAGAAATCCAGAAAATGGAAAGTCAAATTCAAAACGAGAACAAAGGAATCGGTCCCCAGGAAATCAGGAATGAAGTATCCCATATAACAGATGCCTAGATACCTAGAGAACTACCAATGTGAAGGTTCCAGGGGAAGTCACTTTTAGGACAGGCAGATTATCTGATGCTTTATCCCTCAGTAAAAGGGACTTAGTAAAAAAGACTTATACAACTGGGGCAAGAGTTTACACCTGTATTTATGTTAAGTTCATAGACAGCTAAGCAAATAAATAGCAACAAAAAAATTAATTCCTAGGAAACAAAAATTTGCCTGGAAAGAAAATCAATCATCATACCTGGCTCAGCTGAGAATAATATTTGCATAGTCAAATAATGGAAATGCTTAATATTGATATAAAGAAAACGATGACATAACTGTATTGGAAGGCCAGGAAGATCAGGAGTGTGTGTGTGTGTGTGTGTGTGAGTGTGTGTGTGTGTCTAGGCAGGTTCGGGGAGATGGGAGGAATAGAAGGTGAAATGTTGATTTTCTTTAGAGAAAAGTCGATAGATAATGTTTAAAATTGAAAAATGAAAACATAGTGATCATGAAGGTTAATTGTAGGTGTTGACTTGATTACATTAAGGAATACGGAGAACCCTGGTAAAGCTATCTTTTGGGCGTGTCCAGGAGGGTGTTTTCAGAGGAGATTAGCACGACAGTCTGAGTGGACTCGTTGGGAAAGAAATGCCCTCAATATGGTTGGGAAGCATCCTATCTGTTGGGAGCCCAGAGAGAACAAAAAAGGAGAAAAAAAAGAAAAAAAAGGCAACTCTTTCTATCTGCTGGAGCTGGGATGCACTCTCCTCTCCCATCCACGGACATCAGAGCTAGAGCAAATCTTTCTATCTGCTGGAGCTGGGATGCACTCTCCTCTCCCATCCACGGACATCAGAGCTAGAGACTCTTCAGCTTTTGGGTTCCAGGACTTACACCAAACTTCACCTTCTGGGTTCAGGACTTACACCAATGGCACTATCAGCTTCCTTGGTTCTGAGGTCTTCAGACACGGACTGAGCCACCCTACCAGCATCCAGTTTGCAGACGGCCTATCATGGGACTCTTCTTCACAACTGTGTGAGCCAATTCCCCTCACATGTTTATGAAACATATCCTGCTGGTTCCGTCTTCCTGGAGAACACTGACTAACACAGCAGTAAGCATATATGATTTAGAAATGTGAAGGTAATAACCAAAGGGATGAACTGAATGGATTGAAATAATTGGGAGGACGGGGCAAGGGGACAGTTATTTTCATAAAATGTAGAACAATTATATGCATATAATTGATAAAATTATATGTATAGTTATATACTTTAAATTATATGCATATCCTTTGATAAAAATTAAAACTAGTTTTAAAATGCTAAGGCAAAAATCAGTAATAAAATTAGCTTCCTAGAACCTAATGTGTAAATTGTGTTATGGAGAGCTGGCCAGTTAGCTCACTGGGTAGAGCATGGTGCTGATAAAATGTATTATGGCTTCATAAATACTCTGATTTAAGTAGCCTGAACTAAGCTACATTTAACTGAAGATAACTGCATTAAAGTATAATATACCACACAAGGATGACAAAATAATTTCTAAACTCATGCTCTTTTTTTACCAAAGGTTATTATTTAGAATGATGTGTTGAATAGGATTTTGAAACCGTGTAGGAGAAAGTCATACAATTGATTAACTATGTCTGCCATGGGTAGAAGAGTGGAGGGTGGTGGCTTGTAGGTGAAGCATTTTCCACCCTCTGAGGTGAAAATAAAGTCCAAGAAATTTCTCCTGTTTTATAAAAATTAGAGCATGGTTTTGTCCCTATCAGTGGCATAATAAATAGAATTATAATATCATTTAGCAATCAAGTTGAGATATTTCAAAATAAAATAAGAAAAGGAGCAATTAATAATTATGCTGGGACAACAGATACAAACAGGGACTATCCTGAGCAAACCAGGACCGACTCCAGTAATAACTGTCATCCCAGTGTAGTTATCTATGGTCACCCTAAGCATAATTTGTAATTCTGAGTGTATCAGTTTGGCTCTAAAGTTATGGTTTAGGATTATTCTCAAATTGATGTTGAGGAGAGATTGGTGAGATATGGGAAGTTAGCCCTAAAAATGACATAATACAGGAGCTTACAGAGCACGGATATAGAACTGTGGTATTAAAGGACGTTTCTCTGCCTGGTGTGTGTGTGTGTTGTGTGTGTGTGTGTGTGTATGATTTTTTTTCTTTTTATTTATAATCATAAAACTAAAAAAAAAATCTCAAAAGGAGAATGCTAAAATTTAACTTTGCAAGTTGCAGATAGCAATACAAATGAAAATATTATAAAGGCCATGGCATATATTACCTTTGTCTTTAAGCAGAGTTCTAAACAGAATATGTGACATTTTTCTACATGTTTTATTGTATAAGTTATTTTATTACCTGTTTTTATTTTACCTGTTTTACTGGATCTGTTCTCAGTATTTTAAAGCTGAAGAAGTTTGAAAGTTATTGCTCTTTAGCCCTTTTATGTTGAGAAAACTATATTTTGATAACTCTTATTTTAACCTGCTTTTGTGTTATTTCTATGCATCTTATTTTGCATTCCCATGTATTTTATTTTTGCCCAAGTTAATGGTTTTTCTATTTTATAGTTTTTAACTAATTAATTTTTGCTTTTATGCTTATTGCTCCCTTTTTTGTTGCTTTCTCTATAGCTATCTTGCTTATTTCCTAACTTAAGTTAGTATTTTAATTTATTTTAATTGAATTTATCTTAATTATTTCTTGCATTCGTATGTGTTTAGGGCTGTAAGTTTTCATCTGAGCATGAGTTTTTCTACTTCCCATGTGGTATATTCATTATATTTTAATTGAATTTATCTTAATTATTTCTTGCATTAGTATGTGGTTAGGGCTGTAAGTTTTCATCTGAGCATGAGTTTTTCTACTTCCCATGTGGTATATTCATTAGCATTATTTTCTATGTATTCTGTAATCTTAGTTTCAATAGTCTCTTTGACTCAAAAATTTATTGAGTTTTAATTTTCTTAATTTTCATCTGGTACATTTTTGTTTCTGGTTTATTATTTTTTAGTTTTATTACATTGTAATCAGAGAATGTTTGCTGCACTTTTTAACTCACTGAGTTTTTTTCAGTGAGGCCTAATGTAAAAATCAATGTTTATGATTTTTTATTGGACATTTGAAGACACTATATTCAAGGTATAAAGTTTTATGAATAACAATTAAATCAATATTATTAATTTTTATATTATTTAAACTCCCCAAATCAGTGCTTATTTTTTCCCATTTGTTATGTCAAAGAGTGGAGCAAACAAATTAAAATGACATATTCTAAATGTTTTATATTAATATCGATGCTTTGGTATTTTACGTGTAGATGTTCACAGCCAATAAATATTCATTTGGATTAAAACCTATTTCATAATAAGATGCCCTCTGTCTTCAGTGATTTTTTGTTTGTTTGTTTGTGAGGGATAGATCTTAATTCAATTTATTTGATATTAACATCACAACATGCTTTCTTTGGTTTGCTTTGACTTGGTATATCTTAGGTCATCTTTTCATTTTCAATCTTTTTGAGGCAATTGGTTTGAGATGGTTTTAATAGATATAGTTTATAGATTAATTTTCTTTTGCTCTAATTGGAGTATCTTTTCATTTTAATAATTTTGTGACATTACATTTATTGATAGGACATATGTGTCAGCAAATTTTATTATGCTTTCAGTTTTCATATATACTTTTATGTTTTATGGTTTTCCTTCTTGTGATTTTTTAGTTCATAACCTTGTACTAAATAGCTTTCTATTAGATACTTAACACTTTTTAAAGATATTATTTACTACCTCCACATATGAATAATGATTTACTATTTTTCCAAATTCTCTTTTACCCAGTTTTAGTAGGTAATATTTTTCTTCATATGTACATTCATACCTTTAAATATGCTTATATATTAATTTTTTAGTTGCTGAGTTTAAAATTGTATTTTTGACTACCATTTCCTATATTATTCCCTGTATAAAAATTGAGGAAATCAGTATTCTTATAAGCATATTTTCCACTATCCCTTTTGAGATAAGTTTTTGTTGGGAGAACTTTCTATCTTGTTGGGTTTATAACATTCACATGATATTTTGGAAACCATAATCCCCAAACTTACATAGTCTTAGTTCTAGAATTAAATGGATTCAATTCTCACCAGCAGTCCTTTTGCTATAGTTGCTTCGTTAATTTCATTTTTGGCTTAGGTTTTTCTTTGAGAATTTATCCTTTAATAAATGATCATGATAACATAATCCCTTGAATATTCAAATAAATTTTTAATAACTTTTATACTTGAGTGACATTTTTAATGAGCATTAAATTATTGGGTTGCATTTTGCTTCTTGCAGGCTTTTAGACATTGCACCCCTGATTTCTGGAATGAAGACCTGTTTTAAGTAGTAGGAGGTGAATCTAATTAATCACCACCCTTCCCCCAACAAGTGACTTGATCTTTTGCCTGGTACCTGGACTCGTTCTTTCTCATTAAAATCCTATATGTCTTAGTCTTTCCAGATGAATATTTTCTAATACAAATTTTATTCTTTCAAACTGTAAATTCATGTCCTCATTTATTTCCAGAAAGTTTTTGTGTAATATGCATATTTTTCTGCCCCATTATTTTTACTGTCTTCTTCCAGAACACCAATAACAGAAATGTTGACTTTCCTTTGCCTATGATCGATATCTATAAATTTCTCTCTAACCTTTCTTTAAAAAAGCCCTCTTTGTTATTTCCAATTGCATTTATTTGCTTTTCTCAATTCTGTGCTCTTTGTACTTTACAGAATTTTTAGCAGTATCTTTCTTTATGATGTTTTCAATTTGCCATCATCTTTGTGATTTTTTTCCTTCCCTTTATTTTCTGAGCTCTTCCAGCTCACATTTTGTCTTTTATTTTCTGGATATATTTTTCTTCATTCTTGAAACTTTATTTGGGGATTTTATCTGACACTATTGATTGATGGCATAATTTTTTAAATATAAATATGTTTCTTCATAATCTTTACATGCCCCATTCCAACAATTTTATAGTAAATATTCTTCATCTGTCATTGTTACTTTCTTCATATTTTCTCACATTATCTTTATATTGACAACTTTTTATACATATTAAAGGTCATTTTTATGGTTTCTTTTAGTGAGATGACTTCTTGGAGCATCTGTTTAAAGGGGATTTATGAGGAAAGGTGGCCAGGGCCATGTTACAGCCTAGCAGAAGATCCTACATACTAAGACTCTGAATTCCTTTAATCGTCACTTCTTCCTGTAGCTTGTGCTAACATTTGGATATGAACTTTCCATCTTTTTTATTTTTATGCATAGATAAACTTTTCTCCTTTTTGTAAAATTAAAATGGTTTGCATATGCTGTGGGAAAAAATCATCACTTTGTCCAACCACCTCATTTTGGCACTGCAGCACTTCCCACAATGCAAGATTTCTCCCTGCATCCTTCATTGTATACTACTCACTGATAATTCAATAATATTCTCACTGATATACTACTTCCTGCAAAATGGTATGTCTTTGTGATTTCTGTTTAAGCTCAGCTAGCTTCTTGAGACTCTAGGCCAACAGAAGATACTGGCAGGGTCAGATAATGTCCTTCCTGTTCCTGATGGGTTTTAACCTATGGGGTGTGCTTTTTTTTTTCAGAAAACAGTACAGTTTTGGCTTTGTCTGAGTTCTGCCTTCATTTCCATCTTCTCTCATCATTATCCACAGCTATCTTTAATGCTTACTGCATTTGGTAGTGTTTCTTGAAATATACAAGTATTGTTTAATTTTTGGTGTCATTAAGGTGCATTTATATTTTTATTTCGTTTTCTCCTCATTTTTTTTTTTTGTATGAGAAGTTGGGAAATATCAGTCTTTATTCCAATATGTTAAAACTAGAAGTGAGAGTGAAAATGTTTTTAAGTCTTAAGCACAAACAAATACCTTCCTCTTGAGGAGATTAGGAATACAGAATCAGCATTAGCTTCGTAGGGTATGTGTTTATCTCATCTTTTGCCCTATTCAGTGGTACACTGTTCAGATTAGACAGAATTTTTAAAATGTAAGGCGACTTCACAGAAACATTTGCCTTTGAGAAAAGAATTTCGGAATCCAAGATAATAAGTATCTCAACAGCATATGAAAAAAAGATCTTGAAAAGCTTATTTTTCAAAAAAGAAGTATTTATACAGTTCCTCCTGGACATTTATGTAACTTTGCCATATTATTTCTTTTTAAATTGGCATATTGAAATAAAATTCTTAAAGCATTTTCATAGAATTCTAACATCAATTTCACTTTTAAAAGTCTTCCTAAGTATTTCACTTCAAGACATAATTTTAATCTTGCAACAAAATTATTACAAATAATTCTAAATAGCTCTATATTTTAACTATTTATTGGTAAAATATCCAATTTTAAATTTATCATGTCATTTAGAATATATAAATTATCATTTTAAAATATTAAAATTTACATAAAAATTAATATTTACTATTTAAACAATTACAATTGTTTATATGTTTTATTTTAATCAGAAGACCCTGTAAGTGCACAGAAATCCAGTAATTTTAGCTGACATAGGAGATATTAAAGAGCAGATATAATAAATATTATACTACCATTTATACAGCAGCAACTAGTTTTCAGCACTGTACTAATTACCTAATTTAATCCTCATCACACTCTCATGAGATACATTTGTGCTTTTATTACTATTCCCACTTTACAAAGAAGAAACTGAAGCTCATAGAGATGATGAAACTTGGTCACAATCACAAAGCCAGTAAAGGGCAGAGCCAGGATTCAAAGAATGACTCCCAGTTCATTCTCTTAACGTTTTGTCTAGAAGTTACCCAATAAATTGGCAAAATTGTGGGAAGTGCACCCTCCTGAACCAGAGTTCAGTACTGTTGAGCACTGTGTTTTGCACTTAGTAACCCCTGAGTCAATGCTTCTTCCCCCCCCCTCCATGCAGAAATTATTTTATTTTATTTTTTATTATTTTTAAGTTTATTTATTTATCAATATTATTATTTTTTTTTTACATTCTTAAACGTTGCAGAGCAGTTGTGGGTGGGGAGAGGAGAAGGAAAAAGAAAATAGGGTGGGAAAAGGAGGAAGGAAGGGTGTGGTTGAGGCCCACGGCACTCCCCTCATTCCTGCAGGACCAGGCAGCTTCCAGAGGAGGCTTGGTCATTGCTGGGCAGAGAAGGAAAAAGAAAATAGGGTGGGAAAAGGAGGAAGGAAGGGATTGTGGTTGAGGCCCATGGCACTCCCCTCATTCCTGCAGGACCAGGCAGCTTCCAGAGGAGGCTTGGTCATTGCTGGGCTGGATGTAGATGTCAGGGGTGTGTGGCTGCTGCCCTTGGCCCTCCACTGCCCCAGATCAGGAGCCTGGGGTGCTTCCTGTGTGGCTCAGTGGTCTTCTCTGGGCTGGTTGTAGATGTCAGGGGGCATGGCTGAAGTCTCTGCCCCTCCCCCCCCATCAGCTTGGAAGCCCAGGGGACTTATGGTCCTTCTAGGTTTCATGGGCTTTTCTTTGGTGATGTGAGACATTTACTAATTAATATCAAACTTTGTCTCTGACCTGTGGGTATTTTGTTTTTTCTTTCAGTTCTGTGTTGGATTATTTGCTGTTCCCACCACTTCAACTCTGCACTGGAACTGATTTGTTGTCCTTTGCTTACTTCTAAACTGGGGTAACTTCCTGTGGGGACCAGCACTTGGGCCCTGTAGTTGAGCTAAATTGCTGCTTTGCTGCTGATCCCCCGGAGGAAGCTTTTTGTGGAGCTCAGGTTTCAATTGTTGACGTTGTTTGTATTTCGAGGTCTTGTGAGTTCTGGTACATCTGGACTGTTTGGAAACTCTGGTCTGAACCTGAGTCTTCACAGCAAACTGCTCCCCCTGCAGTTCGCTGGTTGTAGATGTCAGGGGGCATGGCTGAAGTCTCTGCCCCTCCCCCCCCATCAGCTTGGAAGCCCAGGGGACTTCTGGTCCTTCTAGGTTTCATGGGCTTTTCTTTGGTGATGTGAGACATTTACTAATTAATATC
>NW_007726746.1:367813-373399 GCF_000696425.1 Galeopterus variegatus
AAGACAACCTAAATTCCTCCCAATTAATCCAATAATCCTCCCAACAATAAAGAAAAGATCAGGTCACCTGTTCCTTGGATTAATCTCTCTCATCATGAATGGGAATCCTATGATTTCCATTGTGCAAGCTATAAATTTAAAAAAATGGTTAATTGCACATTAAAAGCACGAGGGTTTTTTTGTTTGTTTGTTTTTTGTTTTTGTTTCTGTTTTTGTTTTTTTTTTACAAATACAGGACAAAAACCAACCTTCACACTCCTATGAAAAGTATTTGGCAAACTCTACAGACATTTTTTCATAGTCATAACTGGAGGGGTGGGGGAAGAGAGGGTGATTTTGGCATCTAGTGAGCAGAGGACAGGAATGCTGCTAAATATTCTGTTATACACAAGGCAAACCCCCCCCCAAAATTATCCACCCCAAAATGTCAAAAATGCTGAGGTTGAGAAATTATGAAATATATATGTATGATTTTTAATTATGGTGAAACCAATTTTTATTAATGAAAAAGAAGAAAATAATAAGTGACTTGGAAAGTTAAATAGCACCCTCTTCCTCCCCAAGCTCTAAATGACTAATGAGGAAAATAAAAGTGAAAAAAACCAAATCGGTTGCACTATAACACTATTTTAGAACTTAAAGAACTTGAAAAGAAGATTACTGAAGACTTGCTTGCTCTTTGTCTTNGCAAGGAATCTCCATCCCTGATATGGTTGAGGCCAGAGCAGGGCAAAGCCATTCTGACACTACGTTGATACATCTTTAGCCTTTATGAATACTACAAATAATTTTCCAAGGAAAATGACCATCAAGAACTTTAAGATAAGTAAGTCCAAATAGACAAGGCAACATAAAACAAAAACCAGCAGAAACTGCAGTTAGAATAAAAGAACAGCGCACAATCCAGACTTTACACTAATTATCAGATATAAATTTGAAAAACCATGCCTACGTGTTTAAAGAAACAAACAAACAAATATTACCAATTACAGTAAAGTTAAATGGATAAATGCTCAGCAGAAAGACAATTGAAAAATAAGAGAAAATATTGAAATTATATCTTTTTACCAAAACATAAGGATGCAGAAATAGTGTGGTGGTTAATTTTATGTGTCAAATTGACTGGGCTATGGGATATCCAAATAGCTGGTAAAATATTATTTCTGGGTGTTTCTGTGAAGGTGTTTCCAAAAAAGATTAGCGTTTTAATCAGTAGACTAAATAAACAAGATCTGTCCTCACCAATATGGGCAAGCATCTTCCAATCCATTCAAAGCCTAGATAGAACAAAAAGATGGAGAAAGATCAACTTTTCTCTTTTTCCTTGAGCTGGGATATCCATCTTTCCTGCTCTTGGACATCAGAACTTCTGGTTCTCATGCCTTTGACTCCAAGACTTATACCAACTCCAATTTCCATCACTCTCCCACACTTCTCAGGACTTTAGCCTCAGACTGGGAGTTATACCATTGGGCTCCCCTGATTCTCAGGCCTTCAGACTTGGACTGAATTAGACCACTGGATTTCCTAATTCCTCAGTTTGCAGATGGCATATCATAGGAATTCTTGGCCTTCATAAACACGTGAGCCAATTCCTATAATAAATCTCCTCTTATATATCTATACATATCCTATTGGATCTGTTTCTCTAGAGAACCCTGGCTGATGAATTAAAATGGTAGAAAAAAGATAGACCATTTAAACAATAATTGAAAAAAGTATGGGGTGACTATACTAACATCAAGCAAATATATATTAAAGAAAATATAATTGGAGATTAAAAGTTTTACCACATAATGACAGGAGTTTCAATTCAGCAGGAAGATTTAAAATTTTATTCTTATATGCAGCTGATATGATAATCCGTAGAATTTATAAAGCCAAAATTGACAGAACACAAGTAAACAAATTCACAATCACATTAAGATATTTTAATATTCCTCTCAGAAATTAATAGAAGGATAAAGAGATTAATAGCAGAGATAAAGAAGATTTGATTTCTATTAACATTCTTGATCTACAGATATACTGCTTCTAACATCTATAGAATATAAATAATTTTCAAGCATGCATGAAATATTTTTATAAACTCATGTATGTTGTGATATAAAACATGTCGAAAATTTTCAAAAATAAGATTCTATAGAGCATGATCTCTAATCGCAATGAAATTCAGTTAGAAATTAAATCAAAGATAACTAGAAATATCCCAAATGTTCAAAATTTTAAATGGACTAAATAACTCACAAGAGACTAGAAAATATTTTGAAGTCATGCTGTATATCAATACATATGGCATGTAGCTAAAACTGTGATCTGAGGAAATTTAAAAATTCAAATACGTGTAATAACAAGAAGAAAGACTGATCATTAAGAAAACTCAGCAAGATAGAAAAAAGCAGCACAATAAACCCAATGAAAGTAAAGAAAGGAAAATTTTAAAATATCAGGNTGGGATATCCAAATAGCTGGTAAAATATTATTTCTGGGTGTTTCTGTGAAGGTGTTTCCAAAAAAGATTAGCGTTTTAATCAGTAGACTAAATAAACAAGATCTGTCCTCACCAATATGGGCAAGCATCTTCCAATCCATTCAAAGCCTAGATAGAACAAAAAGATGGAGAAAGATCAACTTTTCTCTTTTTCCTTGAGCTGGGATATCCATCTTTCCTGCTCTTGGACATCAGAACTTCTGGTTCTCATGCCTTTGACTCCAAGACTTATACCAACTCCAATTTCCATCACTCTCCCACACTTCTCAGGACTTTAGCCTCAGACTGGGAGTTATACCATTGGGCTCCCCTGATTCTCAGGCCTTCAGACTTGGACTGAATTAGACCACTGGATTTCCTAATTCCTCAGTTTGCAGATGGCATATCATAGGAATTCTTGGCCTTCATAAACACGTGAGCCAATTCCTATAATAAATCTCCTCTTATATATCTATACATATCCTATTGGATCTGTTTCTCTAGAGAACCCTGGCTGATGAATTAAAATGGTAGAAAAAAGATAGACCATTTAAACAATAATTGAAAAAAGTATGGGGTGACTATACTAACATCAAGCAAATATATATTAAAGAAAATATAATTGGAGATTAAAAGTTTTACCACATAATGACAGGAGTTTCAATTCAGCAGGAAGATTTAAAATTTTATTCTTATATGCAGCTGATATGATAATCCGTAGAATTTATAAAGCCAAAATTGACAGAACACAAGTAAACAAATTCACAATCACATTAAGATATTTTAATATTCCTCTCAGAAATTAATAGAAGGATAAAGAGATTAATAGCAGAGATAAAGAAGATTTGATTTCTATTAACATTCTTGATCTACAGATATACTGCTTCTAACATCTATAGAATATAAATAATTTTCAAGCATGCATGAAATATTTTTATAAACTCATGTATGTTGTGATATAAAACATGTCGAAAATTTTCAAAAATAAGATTCTATAGAGCATGATCTCTAATCGCAATGAAATTCAGTTAGAAATTAAATCAAAGATAACTAGAAATATCCCAAATGTTCAAAATTTTAAATGGACTAAATAACTCACAAGAGACTAGAAAATATTTTGAAGTCATGCTGTATATCAATACATATGGCATGTAGCTAAAACTGTGATCTGAGGAAATTTAAAACCTCAAATACATGTAATAACAAGAAGAAAGACTGATCATTAAGAAAACTCAGCAAGATAGAAAAAAGCAGCACAATACATATGGCATGTAGCTAAAACTGTGATCTGAGGAAATTTAAAAATTCAAATACGTGTAATAACAAGAAGAAAGACTGATCATTAAGAAAACTCAGCAAGATAGAAAAAAGCAGCACAATAAACCCAATGAAAGTAAAGAAAGGAAAATTTTAAAATATCAGGAATTAATGAGGTAGAAAACAAACATAATATAGAAGGAATATATAAAGCAAAAATTTACCATCATCAAGCAAGAGTATTCAAGAAAAAAATCAAATAGACAAATTTAAAATGGGGAGTAAAGTTGATTAAAGTTGTATTTTTTTTTTCTTCAAGGATATATAGATTTCTACAAGAATTGCCTCATAATCCAAAATATAAAACTCTTGATATTTATGCTGTCTGTACCTTGAAACTATGATCATTTGCTTCTCCTGACTCTACCAAATCATAGAGATAAGACAATAAAAATTGTCCTCTGAAATTTAAAATATAAACTAATATTAAATAGATCAGACTAAGTAATAAACATTACCTTCAAGAGTAAAGAGTTCTCAGGCCTGGAAACTTTGAATTTAACTAGATTGTAGATGGCCACGTACCTCAAGGAAGATTTTGAAACAGAAGGAGGCTTGCTTAGCCATGAAAGCCTTAGAGAAGATTTCTCCCAAACACTTGGAGTGTACATGCTAGCCTGTCTGGGGAGGAGGATACCTGCCAGACACAATGCTTCTGTCTACCTGGAAGGTGTACCCTGTGGTGGCAGTGCCATTTACCTTTTCTGACTACTTCCCTTTTTTCTGATTCTATGTTTGTCAAGAATTCTTCCAAGATGAATTGATAAAAGGGTCACAAAAAATGATAACATTGTATAATATTAAATATAATTATCCTGATTTGAGCATCACATATTGCACATAGGTATTGATGTGCTACTCCATACCCCACAGTAATGTATAATCAATTATGTTTCAATAAAAAAAATGCATATGAAGCAAAAAAAAAAAATTGTTCCAAGAATTTGGTTTGACCTGCAGTTTGCCTACTACATGGGCTCTTGACATTGAAAATCAAAGAAAGCCTTGGCCCTCTCCACAAGAGGAAAAAAAATTGCATACATGCATTCATTCAATTTTTCATGGAATTCGTGGGAATGATTGTAAAGACTGTCTACATACCCCAAGGCCTAAAGAGAGAAAATGTGCTAAGTCAGAACAATAGCTGGACCTCCTGACCATTCTATTTCTGAAGGTAAATTAGTAAATTAACAATTCTGGTTTAACACTTCAGTCCCTAGTGGACACATCAGGAAAAGGAAAAGGCAGTGGCTCTAAATCTGAGCAATTCTGTACAGCTGAAGTACAGTGAGTGGCCAGATGGAGGTGGCTGGTGTTGGCACCTTATATCCAACATTTGAATTTACTTAGCTGCAGTGGAGGAATTTCAGTCATAAAAGTAACTCTGAAGAGTAGAAAGGCATCCTATATTACCTGCAACCAGACAGGTAATTATCAAAAAGCAAGACCAACTTGAATGAATATTTAATCCTCAAAACAGTTTTCATCTTAAACTTCAGTTTTATTCAATCTATAATGAACAAAAAGAGATTCATTCGTATGAGTCTGATTGTTTCCTTTACCCGTTATTTTACAAACTTAGATGTTAGATTTGTAACCAGATAGCTTAGACTACCAGTGAAATAAACAAACAAAAAGTGAGCTTGTTGAGTAATAATTTGTTGAGGAGGCCTTGAGAAAGGAATGAAAGAAAAAAAAGGATACTATATATAAAAAGAGTATTAAACAAGAATGAACAAACATCTTTTCAGACAAATCTTTTGCACTTAATTTACTAATCACTTCTCAAGAATTTCAGT
>NW_007726746.1:374310-376580 GCF_000696425.1 Galeopterus variegatus
ATTTTTACTCATTCTCATAGAATAGCCTTTAACACATTCTCATAAAGATTAGTTTTTGGCCCAAAGATATGTTTCTAGGTTGAAAGCCTCAAGTTGCACACTTGAATAATAGAGTAGTTATTTGGTGGTGATTGTCATTTGTCTGAAAGGTAGTGGAAGAAAACCGTTAAGTCCTTGCATACCTATAGGGAGGATTTCGGCTTGCTGAGAGGTGGTCCCTGTAGCATTTCTGAGATAAAATATTCTTTTTAAAGTAAAATTGAGCTTGAACTAATAATGGTCCATGTGCTGGTGACATTTTACATTATAAAAGGTTCTAACCTAAGTTTACAACAAAAATTCTCAAATATAAATGCCAATATTCAAATCTTTAGTGTCCAGCTCAAAACAAAATTAAACTAAACCATATAACAAAACAAAATTCTCAAGAAAATAAAAAAGGCTTAAATGGCAAACAAGTCTCTTTCACATACTCTGGTTTGACAGCTTTGATTATTTAAGGATAAGAAGCTTCTATTTAAACTCAATCTATCAAGTCAAATTCTCAAGTCCCAATTCTTCATTTTCTCCTATGGGGCCTTACACATAATTCCATGAACTCTTGAATAAACATAGATTGATTATGACAATGAGGAACTTGCTTTGAAGTCAATGGACCCTTAGGAGATGTAAAGAGGAAGAGAGATTTTTTTTCTGCTCTATTAATGCCATAATATCCACAGTTTTCACAGGACAGGAAGGATCACTGCTCAGAAGGGGTATGTGTGGTGACCACAGACGGTTCAGTTTCAGCTAATTCCCAAAACACTATGTTTACTCTTAAGGCTCAAAAAGAAAGTTGAACATGAGACTAAAAAGTTTGAACTTTCTTCTGGGGGGAAGGGGACTCAGTATTTTTGATCAAAGGTGAACAAAATCTTGATCAATTTCACAAATTCTCTAGCTCCCACACTACCCTTCACTTATTATAATCTGAATTTCCATTTCTACCAAACGTTTATGGGTATACCACTCAACTCCTTTGTGGCTAATTCCAATAGGCATGGCTTAGTTCTCCTCTTGTTTGACTTCTGGATAACATTTGATATTACTGATCCCTTATTTTCCAAAACAATTCCTCATTTTCATTTTCCTAGTGTTTTAACTTTTTTCTTCCCCCACTCATCCCTAATGGTTGATATTCTTCAAGGCTTGGACCTAGACCTCTTTTATTTTCACTCTACCCACTACCTGTGTGATCTCACCAAATTTGTGATCCTCAACCTATATCTACAACCAAGATCTGTCATCTGAACCTCACATCCATACATCGATGTGCCTAACAGGTGCATAAAATGCAACTTAGCCAAAGCTGAAATTTATCAACTTTCCTACAAACCTGCTCTTCCAGATGTGTGAGGAAATGGGACTTTCAGTCAGTCGTCCTAACCAGACAACTAGGTTCTCTGCGTTAATGACGAGACTCTGATCCTCCCATACATTCTGCAACATAAACATAGCTTTCACAGTAGCCTTTCTAAAGTTTGTATTATGATTCTACCTCCTTAAGGACTGATTCTCCACTGCCAAAGATATGGTCCACTTTAATGTCACATTCAAAACTCTTCACTGACTTCAGATTAGTTTTCCAGTCTTGCTCCTAATTTTTTTTTTTTTTACTATAAATCCCTGTACTCCAGTCAAGCTAAACTAACTACCCATTCTTCAAACATGCCCAGAATCTTCACATCTTTTATACTTTTCCTCTCTACTTTCTCTGCTGAAAATTGCTGTGTACCTTCATCAAAATCTTATTCTTTAAGAACAATATGAAATATGGAAGTCCTCAGACAGAGTTAATTCTGTCTTCTGCTATAGTCCCAAGGCACTCCATTCAATCTTCCATTCAGCCTTTCTGTATGCTTTCAGTTAATAGGAAGGGTCTGCCAAAAGTTCATGGAAAGATCTGCATTATCTTCTGATTCTATTTTTTTCTGTGAACGTTTTGAAGTACCCTCATACATCTGTACCTCGTTTTCCTCACAAGCTGGAATGCAAACTCGATAGCCTTTATCTTTCACGTCACATCATTTAGCAAAATGCCTGATGCACTCAACAAACTTTTAACAAATACCACATTTCAGTGATGTTCTCCCAGTTCTCATAATTGTAAGCCTATCATGCTAGCAGCCATTTAAAGTCAGAGTTGAGCCCAAAGTAAACATTCAGATTTTATTCTTGTTTTTCATTCATGAGCTCAGGTTATATCTATCTTTTTGGTCTTTTTGAAA
>NW_007726746.1:377242-380250 GCF_000696425.1 Galeopterus variegatus
CCGTTTCAGACACTTTTAGATCAGTGGAGCAGCTATTAAAGTGCCATCAAAGCATTTTTGACTCCATAGAATTAATCATGAAATCTGTTCCTGCCAGCTCACTTATCATATTCGAAATATTAATTTAGAGCAAAATTAAATTGGACACCCACCGACAGCAACATTTTGCCCTTCAGAACTCCCTTTCATATTGATTTATTAATGGCTGCCAGAACAGTGTACTAGAACAATTTATTACTTCTTTCTGGATGTTTCTTTATGCTTACAAATAGTCCTTGGGAATGAGAGGTGTTATCTGACAGTCTCTTGACAGGGGTATTTTTCAATTTGCATAACATTTGGGGGATTTATTGGGATTTAAGGAAGAAGTATTATTTTAGTATCAGTGGCAATGGGTAATTTGCTTCACAAAGTTTTAAAGCCGGGGTGGTCATTTGAGTGCGGTGCAAGGCAGGGATAATATAAAAACTTAGTGCATCGCTGAAGCCACTCTCCCTGAGATGAGGTGCTGTAAAATGCAGAACAGAAGCATAGGGTGGCCTTTAATGAACTATGTAAATATTCTTTTTACTTTTGCTATTACGATCTTAAATGCACACATCAGCACTTGAATACCATGAAAGTTCAGATGATCAGCTGTGACAGTACATATTCTAGACAGTAAAAGCAAATAGTCCCCTAATCTTAAGACAAAAGACTTTTTACTCCCTGTACCTCAGACAGGAATCACAATGAGCAGAGCCACCCGGACGACCCTGATTAGGCTCAAATTGCCCATCCCGTTTGCATATATAGCGTTATCAACAAGGATACAAGTAAGAGCTTATCTTGGTTGGGCAATAGGTCTTGTGCTCATTCATTCAGCCATTTGATATATTTTAATTGAACATCTGCTACCAGCTACTGTTCTAAATGCTGGGCACACTATGTCAAGGTCTCACATTATGTCTAGCTCACACAGAACTTACATCCTAATTAACACAAGGAGGATAGTGACAGAAAATTAAAAAACAACAAACAAACAAACAAACAAAAAGAACAGTCAAAAAAATAATTCCAATGCTGTGGAGAATACAATATAGGGCAATGGAGTAGAAGCTCACTGCAGGGTAGAAAGCTCTGCATGTTATTTAAGCAGTGGGGGAAATCTTCTAAAGCAGCTGAGAGAAGAGCATTCAGGCAGAGAAAACAGCCAGCCTAAGGTTTTTGCTGTAGCAATGAATTTGTGTGTAAAAGAAACAGAAAAAAAGCCAGAGTGACTGGAGGATGGTGCATGGAGGGGAGAGAACTCACAGGTGAGGTCAGCCAGGTGGGGATCTTTGTAGGCCTCGTGGGCCTGGGCAGGTGATATAACGTGGTTTATGTTTTACTCTATCACTCCGGCTGTGCTGTGAGGAGGCACTTTAAATCCATTATCTCATCTAATCTCCACTATCACACTATGAGGTTAAGCACCATCACCAGTCACATTTTAGAGAGATTAAGAAGATTAGCCAAAGGCAGAACTAGTTAGTGAAAGAGCTGACATTCCAGCTATACAAGACACCAAATTCAGTGTCTGTCACCACTATTCTATAAGTCTTCAAGTGATATATATACATGTTACAGCTATTTAAAGTTTCTTCTAGATCCAAGGCAATCAGTACCCCAGGGTGATGGTGAACAGATTCCTTTTAAAAAGGATCTGTCATCCCACCATCACCCTATACCCACGGTCGTGCACACAGAGCCAGTTCTTAGAGGTGGATTTCCCATTCACTGCCTTTTGGCCAGTTACTTGGGATTTGTCCTGTCTTCCCAGCTGTCTTTTTCCTGGGTGGAATATCCATTCTCCAGCTCCTTGATGTATAATCACACTATGCTCTTCCAAACACAGCCATGACGCACCAGTGATGGGGCCTCTCCTCATTAGCCTCTGCGAGTGGTGTTTGTGTCTTCATGGGTGCAATCCGAAGTCCTCATTATTACATGTCCAGCATAAGTTCAGCTATGTGGAGCATTCTCATTATGTGCAAACAAATATAAACAGTTTGGCACATACGTTATTCTATTAGTGATTTCTCTCCTTATTTTTACTTTTCTTCTGTATTTAGCCAGACTGAATCATCCATGAAAAATTAGATCAGAAAAGACTACATGCAGTATAAACAATAAGAATTGCCCCAAATTAATGAATGAATGCAGCATTCGCTAGCAAAATTTAACCCTCATTTAAATTGAGACATTTGGTATTATATTTTGAAAATCTCTGAGAGTAGATTTTACGTGTTCTTACCACAAAAAATGAGACATATGTGAGGTAATGTATACATTAATTAGCTTGATTGAACCACTCCACAATTCATACATATTTTAAAACATCATGTTAAATATATGTTCAATTTTTGTTTGTCAATTAAAATAAAGAAAACATAAATAAGCCATGATTTCCTGATAAAGCCACAAGAAGACTTGGAGCAACCTTAAACACATATCACTAAGTAAATATACATACGCAATCGTATTTGTCAATTAAAAAATAATAAATAAATAAATAAATAGAAAAATTGAGACATTTAACAGATATGGTGTTATTATGATTGAGACTATGTTTACTATCTATCTTTATATGTCTATATCTGTATCTATCTGTACATATATAAATTATTCACTCATAAAGATAAAAAACAATAGAAAAATGACAACCAGAGATGTCCTAATTAAACTGTAATTACACTCAAAACCTAAACGATGGCTTCTGCCAACAAATACCAGCTCTTACATTTAGACATTGTGATATGTGTAGCTGATAACTATTTTCCTAAAATCAAAGTAACATTGTAGCCTTTTTTTTCCTGCTTTTACATATAAGTGAGAGCAATGCAAGTAAATGAGAAAGCAACAAGTAAATTTACATACTTTGATTTTCTCAATCCTTTCTTAAAATTACAGCTACAAAATCCCTGAAGCAGACAAGGAGATAAAAAAGTGAAAAGAAAGAGAGAAGGAAATCATAAATCTCAGCCAAG
>NW_007726746.1:380648-380855 GCF_000696425.1 Galeopterus variegatus
CCAACAAATACCAGCTCTTACATTTAGACATTGTGATATGTGTAGCTGATAACTATTTTCCCAAAATCAAAGTAACATTGTAGCCTTTTTTTCCCTGCTTTTACATATAAGTGAGAGCAATGCAAGTAAATCAGAAAGCAACAAGTAAATTTACATACTTTGATTTTCTCAATCCTTTCTTAAAATTACAGCTACAAAATCCCTGAG
>NW_007726746.1:381738-392701 GCF_000696425.1 Galeopterus variegatus
ATGGAACCAGAAGCCTCCCTTTCCTGCAGCATAGACTGCTTCTGGGAGTGGCACCACCAGAACTCTGCCTCTTAGTTCCATGAAACACACCCAAACTGCAGATAACCTGATACACACTGCTCCTGTGCACTGAATGCCTTTTTTTAAGCTTCATGTCTTTGAATTTGTTAGTTCCTCTAACTAGAAAGCTCTTCTTTTCTCTACGTGCTATGGTCTGAATATGTGTGTCCCCTCCAAAATTCATACGTTGAAACTTAAATCCCCAATGCAACAGTATTAAGAGGTGGAGCCTTTGGGAGGTAATTAGGTTAGGAGGGCTTCAGGAATGAAATTAAGGGCCCTAAAAAAGGCTTGAAAAAAGTTGTCAGCCTCTCCTGCCATGTGAGGACACAACAAGAAGGCTCCATCTTTGAAGCAGAGAGCAAGGTTTAACCAGATAATAAATCTGCTTGTACCTTGATCTTGGACTTCTCAGCCTCCAGAGCTGTGAGCAATAATTTTCTGTTGTTTATAAATTATCCAGTCTATTTTGTTAAAGTAGCCTAGACAAAGATTACCTGACAATGCTCTTCAATCCTTTAAGACTGTTTACGAGTCTCCCTTTCTAAAAAGCTATACTACTGTCTTATTGCTGCTGCAACCAATTATTTAAAATAACACAAATTTATTACCTTGCAGTTCTGGAGGTAAAAAATCCAAAATGCATCTGCAGTGCTGTATTTCTTCTACAGGCTCCTGGGGAAATTTCGTTTCTTTCCATTTTCCAGCTTCTTGAAGCCACTTACATTTCTTGTTTCTTGGCCTCTTTCTCCTTTTTCAAAGCCAGCAGTATAGCATCTTCTCAGCTCTCTCTCTCTCTCTCTCTCTCTCTCTCCTGTCATTACACACTCTTCTCTCTGACTTTATGTCTGTCTTTTAGAAGTAGTTTGTGATTATGTCAGGCCTACCTAGACCATCAAGGATAACCTTCCCAACTCAAGACCCTTAATTTAAGAACATGCAAAGTTACTTTTGCCATGTAAGATGACATATTCATGGGTTCTGCGGTGGGAGTGGGGGTGGCATTATTTTACCTTCTACAGAAGCCTTCACTGATTTTCTGCCATAGAGTAAAATTTTGCGCTTCTCTGGTCACTGCAGAACCTTAGCTGTGTGTCTGTCCCCTTCACAGCCAGGCACAGGTAGTTGCCCAGGGCACTTATCTATAAAAGATGTTAGAACAACACTGTAAATGTAATAAGTTGGAGAAAATTGTATTTGCCAGAAAACCTTTCAGGAAGTAAGTCTTTGGTTAGAGGGGATACTTTCATGAACTACTTAGACAGGAGTGAGGAAGATGAGGCTCCCCAGGCATATATCCCAGTAGCAAACTGGTGACCACGCTGCCTTCTGAAGAGGACTCATGTTTTACAGAGTGGACCTGAGGCAGCACTGCCATCTACAGGCTCAACCTCCTTTCTAAATGAGCGATGGATACACATCTAAACACTATTTATTGAAAAGGAAACTAAACTATCAGCCTGCTCACAGGGCCAATGTATCCCAGCCAAGTACCTATTTATATTTTAATGTCTATCACTTTGCTAAAAATTTTCTCATCTATAAAATGAGGATAGGAGAATTTCCCCATATGTTGTTGGGAAGATTAAATATGTAAAATGTTTACAACAATATCACACACAGAGCAAATGCTCAGTAAACCTTAACCACCCTTACTGGACCTTATCGTGCCTGTAGAAGGCCATCTGGTTTGATAGGCTGTGTATTCTTCAAACTCCAGTATTAATCATTTTTGCTGGGGCTAGAACTTCTCTGTTCAATAAAATAGCTAGTAGCCACATCTGGCTATTTACATTTACATTTAAATGAGTTTAAATTACATAAAAATTTAAAACCCATTTCCTCAGTCTCACTAGCCACATGTCAAGTGCTCAGCAGCCACATGTGGCTAGTGTTGACCTCATTGTTAGCACAAATACAGAACATTTTCATCATCACAGAAAACTCTACTGCATAGCACATTCAATAAACACCCCACTGTCAGGAAACATTGCAAGATTTTTAGAGGGGTAGAGAAAGTGCAATGCACTCACAGGAGTGCACATATGTGGCAGTCATAGGTCTTTCATGATAAGTCTTAAAACCATAATAGATTTAAGCCAAATAATCACAGTATTTTAAATTCTAAGACGACTATTTAGTTTGGGCTTTGAGGTTTTTGATATTGTGATAAAGACAACTTCTTCCGGCCTTCACACTCTAGCACCAACCCACCCAAACTATTATCCTCCTTGTGGTAATGACACCATTTTCTCATGATCTTTAAAGCTGTCCTAGATTACAGGAGGCAAGAAAAGATGACATGTAATTCAGGCCAGATTCACCTTATTAGGAATGAATAATACACTCCAACATGTTGAGTTTCAACCTGTCATTACTCTAACATTTTTTTTTTCTATTCTAACCATGTATTCTCTATTCTAGCCCCAATGGTAGTGAAGAATGTATACTTGTCATAGGTCCTCAGTTCAAAATATAGGCTAAAGCAAGTATAGCTAGTATATCACCTTTCCAATGTTCTATACCCACAGCTGACATTGTTAATCAATCAATAACATTTCCCCCTATTGGCTTGAATATGAAATCAGAATCCTTCTCAACCCAAGACTCTAGGTAGCACCTATCAAACAACTGATGTTAGCATTTGTTTAGACCTATTTGTCATTCGTGGGTCAAAGGATGTTTAGTGCATAAAAAGAATCAAAGAAACAGAGGAAACACAGTTTTCCCATTTAAACAATGCTACTTTAAGGCACAATCATGCTTCTTTTCTTTTCTTTTTTTAATATAAGAGAAATGGTCTTTAACCAAGAACTCAGTGGAGCAACAGTGCCACCTAATGGCCAGTTAGGTTAGTTTTGATTTAATCGTTATCATTTTAACAGAAAAACTGTCTTCCACATATAAAAATGGGAATTGGAATTGGCTATTAGCTGCTTAAGCTGCTATTCACCGTTTCAAAAATGACAGATACACAAAAGGTAGGGGGCATCCTGAGAAATGGGAATTGTCTTAAAACAAAACCATCAGCACATTTCTGCTATCAAACAGCTCAACAAAAATGAAAGGTTTCATGTGAATTTACAGATGAACAGGACAGATTGTGGCTTATTTATAAAGGGGTAGAAGGGGCAGGCGACAGTTAGTTCTCCACTCTCCCCCTCACCCCAGAGGTGAAAATGGTTCTTTTTTTCCATTTCCTAATAAATCAGTGTGCTAAACATACCCTACTAGAAACGTTGGAGTAGGTATATGTATTGCAGCATTTTATATGCAAAAAGGAGTGTAAAGGCTATGACAGGTGTTATAAATAGAACTATTATTTGGTTTAAAGGGAAGCAGAATTTACATTTCCCAAATCGGAGACCACTCAAGCTTTGAGATTCAAGTAAGCAATATAAATCTGAGCTTTTTGCAGTGTGAAATCGAAGCTCTAACTAACTCTATTAATAGAAGACGTAGTAATAGATTTCCCCGGTTTGATGGTGGTGGGTTTTTATTACCCGATGTTCATGATCTGCAGAGCTCCCGGACCACTTTTCCAACACAAAGTGACAGGGAGTCCCCAGGCACTGAGGTTGCATGTTTTAAGTGCTGGGGTTTTTCTCCCTTGGAGGGACTTGTTTGAAGATCTGGAGACATCCCCACAGGACTTAAGCCTAAGGAAAGGAAAAAGCCTGCTTTTCTTTTTAACTTCCAATCAATCAGAATGCTCACAAAGTCTTTTTTTTTTTTTTTTAAACTCCATTGATGTTCTAAAAAAAAATTCCAACAGTCAAACAGAATGAGTTTGTGCTGGGTTGATCTGATCTTTTTTTAATGTATGAAGAAGTGACACAGAAATATTTATTATTGTTTACTAGTGATTCCTATGATTAATGACTTTTGAAAGAAAATAAAATTCCCAATCTGGCATCCCTTTGTGGTTAAAGGGCTTTTGCCCAGGACTTTTATTCAGCCTTTGTCATCCTCTTATTTTATTTAGTTTTTATTTCAGTGATTTGCACTGTGTTTTGCTGATAAATCTGATTAATTGGAAAAAGACTCAGGCTTCAGAAAAGAAATCTATAGGCTGAACAGAAGCACACAGGAGATATTTTATGCAAAAGCCAAAAGTATACCACTAGTAAATCTGAGAATATTCTATTAAGTTCATGTCTCTTCATTGTGTCAGTAGGTAGGAAGTTCAATTATAAGAAGTTCCATGTTATTTAGTATTTTTTAAAATAATTGTCATTTGCGATTTGTTCTTAGAGTGATAAAACTATATGAACCAGTTCAATGAGAGGCAGGATAATACGGGCAGTAATTGTGTGAGATTTTAGATCAGCTGACCTGTGCTTAAACCCCAGTTCAGCCATAAATTATCTACATGAGTTTGAGTAAATTACTTAACATCACGAGACTCAGATCCCCCATCTGTTAAATGGAGACAGCAGTAGGACAACCCCATAATATCGTTATGAGCATTAATGAGTATTGCCTAGGATGAGAGAACTGAGTGGCAGGAGATGAGAGTAGAAAAGAAGGCTGAAGTTAGAAAGGGACTGGTATCTTAGAAACGAAACTTCAGCAGCATCCTGGAAACTGGTCTCAGAAGAAAGTGAGAGCTCAAACAGGAAAATGAGGGAGATTGTGTGCTCTGGGATCCAACTACCTAAACTTTAATGCAATCTCACCACTTTCTTGCATCATAATCACACATCTTCAAATTTTGGTTTTCTCATCTGTAATATGGGAAGAGCAATAGCATCTGCCCCAGGAACCGTAGAGGACAAACTTTCACACTGCACGGCTCAGTGTAAACATTTAATAAATGGAAACAAGAAGCCAAGCTCACCTCCACTGCAGTGGAAGTGATAGCATATATGCTTGTGTCTGTGCTACTTTCACTGAGGGAGGCAGAGTTTAATAACTGTCAGGCCATGCAAAGTTAAATAAACTTCACAGAAGATAGAACAAAAGGGATCTTAATGTGCAGAATCTATAGTAACTTCCTGAAATGCAGAATTCTGTTTTTAACCTAATGATTCCTTGCCATATATGCTTTTATATTCACCCTTACCAGGTAGAAAGCACCAGGGAGACAATCCTGCCTTCAGGGAGTAGGAATTCTATTTGTGGAGACAGAACACTCAGATATTAAATGTCAAATAAAGTGGACCTATCACAAAGACTTAGGCACTTTCGCACAGCAGTTAAGACTTCAGACCTGAAGCCAGACTGCCTGGGTTTGATTACTGACATTACCTAGTAGTGCCACTTGGGAGTTGTGTGACCTTGGGCAAATTATCTAACTCCACTATACCTTACATTTCACATATTTAAAAGAGGGTGATAATAATACTTACCTAATAGAGTAATTGTGCCTAGTAAATGAGTTAAAATATGTAAAGTACCTGGAGCATATTTACTGCTAAATAACTATTTATTGCTACTACTACTAATACTACTTGTACAATTAATAATAAAGGTTCAGTAATAAAGGTACCCTCGCAGCCAGATGTGTTTCAGAACTTTGCTGATATTAGAATGACAACACCATACATTATACAGTCGTCCCAGTGGGATCCAGGATGGCACCTATATTCAAAAACATTAATATTTCTGCTGTATAAATTTTAACATTTGTGAACTACATAAAGACCCATAAAGAGACCGAGGTCCAGGAAAGTCAGGTTTTTCTGACAAAGGAATTCACCAGATGGGTACTTAAAAGGTTTTAGATTCTAGTGCTTTTTGAATTTTGACTTTGTGGATCTGCATGACTATAACATTAGGGAGAGATTGGGGAGGCATCAGAAAGAGGCATTTTTTTCCTGGTTGATAAAGATGAGTGGAGAAATTGAGAGCAAAAGGAATTTGTGACAGTCTCTACAGTCAAAAGCAGAATACCCCTGCAAGACAGAGGGGCAGAGAGAGCAGTGAGGCTAGGGTCAGATGACCTGACCAAAAAAAAGAAGAAAAGGGCAATCAGAGATAAGCCGAGTTCTGATCTGTTGCAATATTATAATGTTAATCATTTTGGAATACTAGCACATCTTTAGGCTCAGTGTATGTGGCCAGAGACTGCAAACGGATAGGTCCAGGCAACCAGTAGTGGCACTGCAGATATGTTTTATTGGGTGACACAGTGTTTAGTTTCTGGAATGTGGATACCTGAAGGAGAGGCACATACTTGCCATTTGCCACTGACGTTCCCAACATTTTCTATAGACTTCAACCTATCTGGATTCTCTCATTTCTGTCTTGTGGTCTCTTCTGGAATTGGAATTTTGACTCTTGGTTGACAAATGAAAGGACATAACTGTTTGAAATGAGTCCTGAGATTTCAAATGATCAGTTATGGTTAAATTCATCTTATAGCCTCTATGTTGATTGGTAGAGAGGTTGCATCCTAAATGCCAGCTCTCCTGATTGGTGGCAACTTTCCTATGTGCTGGGTCTTGAAGACTTTTGAGGCTTCTGCCAAGTTATAGAGGATGAGAAAAAGATAGCATTAATCTGTCTTGTGTCCTGCTTCACTAGTCCTCAAAACACAATCCAGTGAGTATAAGGAGCTTGTTATTTGATCTTGTCCTGTGCTGTCCAATATGGCAGTCACCAACCACATGTGGCTACTGAGCACTGGAAATGCGACTAGTCCATGTTGAAATATACCGTAAATGTAAAATACACACCAGATTTCAAAGGCTTTGTACAAAAAAGTAAATGTAGAATATCCCATTAATAATTCTCCATATTGATTATATGGTAAAAAGAGAGTATTTTGATATATTATGCTAAATAAAATATTTTATTAAAATTAATGTTACCTGTTTTTTAAAACTTCTTAAAATGTGATTGCTAGAAAATTTTAAATTACATGTGTTTCAAAGTATAGCACTATTGAACAGCATTATTACATATTATATCTATAGTAATATCTATAGTAATATTAAAAATAGTTTTAGACCTTTATTTATATTATTTGTACAATTTTTATTGAGCTAAAGACCCCACCAAATTACTATTTAGGCCAAAAAAGTAAAAGGAAAGAGATTGACTATTAACTCTTGATTTAAAAAAAAAATAGATTAAAACTTTCAGTTGAGATTCTCTTGACATTTTTTCTCAGTGAACTTCTCAAAGCGCCCTCCCTACCACACACAAACAGCAGTTGTGCGTCACTGCTCTAGAACAGAGGTCAGCAAACTACAGCCCATGGGAAAAGTCCACCAGCCACACACACACACACAAACACACACACACACACACACACACACACACACACACACACACAGAGATATAGACATAGATATAGATGTCTAAATATTGTCTTTGGCTACTTTTGCATTACAATGACCAGGTTCAGCAATTATGACAGAAAGGGTCCTCAAGGGGTCCTTGAAGTCCAAATTATTTGGACCTTCACAGAAAATTATTTGGATCTGTAACAAATTATTTGGCCCTGTACAGAAAAAGTTCCCTGACTCCTGCTCTAGAATGATAATTCTAAATAGGCTTTCCTAAATTAATCCTCATAACAGACATTTGGGTTAGTTTACAGATGCAAAAACACTGCTTAGGAAGAATTTTGAATCACCAGTGTTATAAACCATGGATGCATTCAGAAATGCAACTTCATTTTCCAGCTTCTAAAAATCTTCAGGTTGTTTTCTTTGAAACCATGCTTTGTAAAACGAGATCCTTGGGGCAGTGTTAAGAGACTGAGGGTTATTTGAGGCTGAAATGAGCAAACAATAAAGGGGATTCCTTCAGGTCCTCTGCTCTGCTAAAGATTTCACAGGACATCATGTTTTACCAACACATTTCCAACTTAAGAATGGGCATCTGAATTAGTGGTAAATTACTGAGAATTTTCTTAAACATATCATAGCATCTAAACTTTTGTTTCCTTAGCCAATAGATGTTTTTCTACGTTTTCATGAGAAATGGAGTTTATTATATTACTGCCATTGTCATAATATGTCATTCTTTTCTTTTAAGTTGAACCTAAATCTCCTGGTTTTTAGAACCGTTTAGAGAAATCTTTCAGTTTGTAGTTTATGAATCATAACACCAAAAGTACAGAGCTCCAATATCGAAACTGGCATTATGTTTAGAAAAAAAAAAAACCTCCAGAGGTTAATAAAGCATTGGTTCACTCTTCTAAGACCTAGTTATCATATTAAAGGTTGCAGATGTTCATTTCCCAATTTTATTAGCTTTCTTTGCAATTGGTTAAAAACAGAAAGAAAGGAAATTACTATTCTAATTGTGACTTTATTTAACTAGCTCAAACTGATTTAAGTATAAACATCTGAGAAGCCTGAAAACTCGGCAACCATTTAAAAGTCTATTTGAGCAGTAGATCATAATTCCTAGGAGAAATGGAAAGGTGCTTTATAGTCTAATGCTTCCTTTTGAACTGTATATCACTTTTTCTATTTAGAATTCATTTGAATGCAAAAATCGAGTTAGGTTCCCTTCATTGGAGACAGTCCAAATATTTTGACAGTTATTTGAATACCATATTGACAAGCCCATTATATTTACTGGTCCTAAAACAAATAATTTCCACATATCCTAAGCTTTAAAACTCTTTAGTACAAATTATTAAAAGATTATAAAGTGTTTGTCTGTGCATTTTTAAAGGGAGGGATTTGTGACTTCTTAAAATAGGAAAATATTTGAATAGCAGCTATAATTCTAGTATATTCACAAATCAGTCATTAAAATGCATAGAGCAGAGTTGTTGCAGCTGTATACAGCTTTTATTATTCAGACTGCTAAATGGGTGAAACATATATTTTAATTTAATGTATAATGCACAACTCAGAATGAACTGAAACAATTCCACCTCCCCTCTCTCTCCTAAGGAGAAGCCAGAGATCCTTCAACAGGCTGGTGATAATTTTTCCTGGACAACAGCCAGTTGAGATTTATTGAATATGCCAGCATTTCTTCTTAAAACATTGCAATAGCTGGCAGAAATTTAGTCAAAAAACCAGCTCGTAACATTTCTGCTTTTATTCATATATTTTCATCCAGGATTTAATAGCTAAGTCTTCTTCAGCTTTGGTTACCAATTATGGCCTAATGGGAACTTCAGTTCCTATAGAAAGGTAACACAAAGGGGTGTCTTTACCTTTCATTATTATGGGAATAGGAGACATGAGTGGGTAGTGGGCATTTAAAGACATAACCAAAGGGACCTACAAAGAACTACCTCGATATTACTGATAAAAGGGAGGAAAAGGTAAAGAGGTGGTGTATATTCTCAGATAATGACCTTAGTGAGTCAGTGAAGGTATGCTCAGAATTCAAAGTTACGTGGCACGACTTAGTCCAGAGGGACATATGATTCCTGTATTGCAAATAGGCCAGACTCATCTGGAGGACTGTGACCAGAGAGGTACTATCTACTTAACGGCCAGACTTTCTCTCCAGCCCTCAGAATGTCATCTTGAGCCTCCTGCAAAATAAAACCCTTCCTTCCCTATGTTTTCAGAACAAACAAGATTGCATTTATTGTCTCTCATGTCTCTGTGAAGACCTGCAGTCTGTTTTATTTCTTTGCTGAAACGTAAGATTATCTCAGACACAATTTATTCTTTTCTGAAAGTCTCCAACAAGCTCTCATTGGAGTTCTGAACTCTTCTTCTTCGGGGCAGTCTCAGTGGTCATGCTTAACTAATTTACTGTTTAATCAGAGACTCTGAAAATAATTTTCTTATGTCTTTTCACATGTAGAGATTTATACTGGCACTTAGTCTCTTAGAAAGGACCGTGCTAAACTTCGTGTCAATACTGTTGGCTTTTGGATCTAGTCAATTTATGACAATACCAAGTGGGGATTGTATCTTTTAGCATTATGGGTAATTTCACCACAGAGAGAAACAAATTAGGGCTGAGGTTAAATGGTCTTAGGAGACTCTGAACTTGATTTAATTGAATTGCTAAAGCAAACCGTGACACACAATAGCTTTCAAAGCTGTGAGTGCCACAATGTTCTCTGTGCTCTCTAGGCTGCCACTGCTCTGTGGCTGATACCTGCTGACCTAGAGACCTGTTCTTATCTTCAAAATGCCTAGACTCAACATGAAGGTATACCGTAATGTCCATGGTATCTCCTCTAGTTTTTTATTATTTTTACGTAATCAGTGACATGGTCTCATCTCACCCATATTTAGACTGATTCTGAAACATTCTCTGTATTCATTCATGTTTTATCTACTACTTTATGAAAGTGATTTGTGATGTCCTCATAATAAAGAAAATAAATATCATAACTTTAATAGAATATAAAGGAATTTAGGACTATTGCTATCTGTAGCCTAGTATTGAAATGAAAGCTGGAAACAGCACAGTGTCTTAACAACATCGCTACTTACCTTTATGTATTGACTGTGTGTCATGCGCAGTGCCCCGTGCTAAGCACTTTTCGTGTGCTCCTTTCTTCATCAAAACAGCCCTGCAAGACAGCCATTGGAATCTCCATGTTCATATCAGGGGGCTCAAATCTAGAGAGCTTAATACTTTGCTCAAGATTCCATAGCTATGAAGTGTCTGTGACCAGATCTGGATCCAAGCAACATGAACTGTATTTGCTTACCCACCTGGCTAAAAAGAAAACACTAATTTCAGATGACTGTTTTATTCTGTTGTTTGTTTATTTGTTTTGTTTTGTTTTGCCAACATAAGGAAGATACAGGTGCTTTGGGGAGACCATGTCCAGCTCTGTTTTCTGACATAAAGGTGTGACCCTCCAATCAGGCTGAGGGAGAGAAGGTAGGGCCTATGGGAAGCAAGAAGTTTGAAGGCATCTTCAATCCTTACATACTCTGTGTGAAGGCTCTCCCGCTCAGCCTCCAAATCAAAGTCCTGAAACCAGGTTTAAGTTCTAAGTTTGTCTTTTTCT
>NW_007726746.1:392711-396651 GCF_000696425.1 Galeopterus variegatus
ACATTCTCTGTATTCATTCATGTTTTATCTACTACTTTATGAAAGTGATTTGTGATGTCCTTATAATAAAGAAAATAAATATCATAACTTTAATAGAATATAAAGGAATTTAGGACTATCGCTATCTATAGCCTAGTATTGAAATGAAAGCTGGAAACAGCACAGTGTCTTAACAACATCGCTACTTACCTTTATGTATTGACTGTGTGTCATGCGCAGTGCCCCGTGCTAAGCACTTTTCGTGTGCTCCTTTCTTCATCAAAACAGCCCTGCAAGACAGCCATTGGAATCTCCGTGTTCATATCAGGGGGCTCAAATCTAGAGAGCTTAATACTTTGCCCAAGATTCCATAGCTATGAAGTGTCTGTGACCAGATCTGGATCCAAGCAACATGAACTGTATTTGCTTACCTACCTGGCTAAAAAGAAAACACTAATTTCAGATGACTGTTTTATTCTGTTGTTTGTTTATTTGTTTTGTTTTGTTTTGCCAACATAAGCAAGATACAGGTGCTTTGGGGAGACCATGTCCAGCTCTGTTTTCTGACATAAAGGTGTGACCTTCCAATCAGGCTGAGGGAGAGAAGGTAGGGCCTATGGGAAGCAAGAAGTTTGAAGGCATCTTCAGTCTTTACATACTCGGTGTGGAGGCTCTTCCGCTCAGCCTCCAAATCAAAGTCCTGAAACCAGGTTTAAGTTCTAAGTTTGTCTTTTTCTGACCCCGTTAATAAGTTTAGTCTGTGTCTTTTGTACAGTACCTAGTTTGGTGTCATGCTTAATTAAAGATTTGTGCTAATTAATAATAAAGTAGGTAAATCAGAACCTTGAGATTTAAGTTCTCTATCCCATCGTCTCTTCCTTTCAGCCTGATTAAAACCACGCTCATTACCTTTCTGCAATTAATTCCTTATTCCTGAGGCTCATTCCTGTTATCCCAAAGGATGAAGCTCCTGGGTGAAGGACCTCATCAAGATGATTAGGTCACTCTGCATTCAGCAATTAAATAATAGTTAGTTCTTGATTTCTAGTAAGAAATGGAACTGGTTAGCAGACCCTTTATAGAGAGAGTTAGCATTATAAGAGGTTACCATTTTATAGTTCTATTTCTAGAGAATTGCTTGGCATTTTCTTAAGGTCAGATGAGATACATGGTGCTAACTATTTAAGAAGATAAATCTGTACATTATCACCATTAAAGAATGTTTTCAGGGCCATTGTTAAAGTTTATCATGTGGACACAAATATTAAACTTTTTCATGTATGAATAATACAATATTACAAAGAAAAGTACACAAATATCTCTCCACTATTTTCACTTCTTCATGGCCTCAGTAGAGTTTTTTCTGTCTCTATCTATATACATACATATTCATGTATGTATACATGCGTGCATGTATCATGTATACATATGTGCATACATATGTATGCATGCATGTATCATGCATACAATTTTTTGTGGATAAATATTCTATGTTCGTAAGACCAAAGTGTCTAATCAATCCATAGTGAAAATTATTTCTAAATATATTAAACTGGATGAACATAGGTTTGCCTTAATAAATGGCTGTAGTTAGTATGGTTTCATTTATTGCACAATTTTCTCTCTCTCTCAATATATTATCCTAATTCTGCATTGGAAATAGACAGTTTTAGTTAGATTTGAAGTTCCAAGAAAATGGCACAAAACTGTCAATAAATATGGTATACATAGTGCTGACAGAATTTGTGAGGAGATTTGGGGTGATACTTGCACAACTGTTTAAAAGGTTATATGTTTATTTCATGTATTATGATAAAAATGTAAAAAGCTCATAAGATTAATGATTTTATAGCTACAAATGCTCAATAGAAATCTAAGTAAAAGTCAAATTTACTTCAATTTGATTTAAGAAAATATTGTAGGTATGGAAAAATTGTGAAGCAATACAAAAATATTAGGGATAAAAGATTATGGTTAGGAAGAAAGAGTACTAATAATAGTTGATACATAAATAGCATTTACTATGTGTCAAATGCTTATTTTTAGGGTTTTGTGTCCATTAATTTATTTTGTGCCAGTAGTAACCCTAAAAGGTATATAGCATTATTACCCTCATTTTATAGCTGAAGAAACTGAGGAACCTGGAATTTAAATGACTTGCCTAAGTTCACACTGGAAATACGGCTTCAGATTCTTTATTCTTAACTTCTAGGTTATACTCTTTTAGTTTATAGTAATAATCAATGCACTAGGCTAAGAAAAGTGTGAAATTTAATACCAAATCATAAAAAAGAAGACAGGCAGTAAGACTTCAGAGGACACATTATGAGGTCCCCTGTGTTCCATACATTCTTCTCCTAAACTGTGCTCAAATTCCTTAGTTGACCTAGAAATTGAATAGATGAATCTAATCCCTCAAAGTTTTTAAGTTATTTCATAATTTTCAGAGCCAGTTGGAAATACATTAGGGCGAACTCTCCTATGTGGACATTCTCTGTTCTTAGGACCAAAAGTTTCTATCAATCAACCTATACTGCAAATTGTTTCTTAATTCATAGATAGTATGAACATGGTTTACCCAATGAGTAAGTGACTATAATTACTATGGCTTATTTACTGTGCACGGTATATGCCAGACACTGGCTAAGCCCTTCATGAGCCTAATCATATGTACTTCTCAAAACAACCCTATGAAATGTTTCCTATGGGCCAGAGTTAAGCACCTTGTTGAAGTTCTCATGACTGACAAATGGGTGAACCCAGAATTTGAACTTGCAGCTACTTGACTCGCGCTTATACTATTTTGCCTAAACATACATAAGGTCAGAGTATTTTCTTAGCAATGTCCTAAAAGTGAATTCTATCTGAAAGTTCAACTATAATAACTTTGCTGCTCTTTCTTCAGTAATAAGCGCTGCTTCTAATAGTTCAGCTCCAAAAACAGATTTTGTAGAACATCCAGATGCATACGGGTTCCTTGCAAAGAATTTGGTTTTGCAGGTTCCATAAATTAATACTGGTTGGAAGCCATGCATCCGTGGACTCCAGTGTGGGAATGTAAGGAGGACGGTTCTCCGTTCAGCAGAGCTGCGGAGAATCTCTGTGTGTGTGGTAAGGGGCCCCTCGGGAGTTTTCCCAAAAAATCCCTATTCCAGTATTCTCTGGATTGCATGTATTTGTCAACCCCCCTGGAAATAATTGGATGTTTTATAGGAATGTTTATGCTCTTGTGCGTCTGGTGTGAGGTGGCAGTTGTACCTTTTAATAATGGTACAAATGAAATTACATTTTTCTTGGTTAACAAAACTGGCCTTTATGGGCCAGCCAGGTGGCGCACTGCTACAGTGCGCCGCTTGGGAGTGCGGCGGCGCTCCCGCCGAGGGTTCAGNCTGGCCTTTTGGGAAACCTCTCAGTTAATAAAAACAAGTTTGATTTGATTAATGAAACCCAAGTAAAGTGTTGAAAAGTACAACCGAATCCATGGTTTGTTTTAACCATTGTTCAGAAAAGAAGGTACAAAGAAGCCAAGAGGCCTTCCTGTACAGGTGGATGGACGGGGCAGTGGAGCAAAGTCAAATAACAATAAGTTTTCCTGGAAATTTACCCGAGGCCCAAGTTGCCCAGGTCATTATGCTACCACGCAGGGGGTTGATTTTCACTGTCAGAGACGACAATTGTGTTGGTTAAATATTAAAAGTCTGGTGGGCGCCTGAAGAAAGAAATAACATGCAACATGTAGGAGGTGATAGACCCCCTCTTTCTTATACAGGGCCATATATAGATGACAAATATATGGTAAAGTAAGATTAAATATGAGTAAAAAATTTAAAGTTTTGTTTATGAAAAAATCAGTTAGGTCTGGGCTTTAAAGTTGTTCAAAAATTTTTAAACAAAGAATTATTTTACACAAATAGTTAAATCATATTATAAAAAGATGTGCTTTTTAAATAATTGTTGCCTT
>NW_007726746.1:397481-401794 GCF_000696425.1 Galeopterus variegatus
AATATGAGTAAAAAATTTAAAGTTTTGTTTATGAAAAAATCAGTTAGGTCTGGGCTTTAAAGTTGTTCAAAAATTTTTAAACAAAGAATTATTTTACACAAATAGTTAAATCATATTATAAAAAGATGTGCTTTTTAAATAATTGTTGCCTTTAGTTGATTAAGATAAAAAATTAAAATCAAAATAGGTGATGGATATATAAAAATCATAAAGGTTAAATGTTTTACTTAAGTTGCATGTGCTGCTAATCGTGAGGTCTCTGGCCAGGGGCTGCAGACCTCAGTTTGAAACTCTTGTTTGCTGGTTAAGTTTGTTTCACTTTGAAGAATGATATGTACTTTTCCAGGAGGTTATAATCTGTGACTGAGTGACAACAATCGGTTGGGATAACTCACTACTTTCATCACTTTGAAAAATGATATGTATTTTCCTAAAAGATTATGATTTGTATATAATGACATGTAGTTCTTTAAAAAGTTATGATTTAGTATAATCAAGAAAGGGTGATCTAAATATTGTATTGATTTATTTTGTACTCATAGTTTAATATTAACTTGATGAAAAATGCTTGCTTTATGTAATTAAAGAATAGATATGGTATAAATAAAGGAGAACGGCTTTTGTCCATCATCCACTGATGCACTAGACATCATTGGACCGTTGTCTTCTTTTTTCTTTTCACCGACTCCACACATCTTTCTCAGGCTCCAAGAGCCAGCTGGAGCTAGACTCCGGCAAATACTAGTTGTCTAGATTATTACACTCTGAATTTTCTGATTTATGCTTTTTAAAATATAATTTTTATTCGATTAGTGCAACAAGTGTCCAATGAGTGCCTACTAGTTTCTGATGTCAAAGAGCCAACCATCTCGTTGGGGAAAAACGAAGAGCACATGTGAAAAGTGACACAGTTCAAGATCACGTGTCACAAACTGTGTGGAATAGATGACAGAGTCATTTCCTATACATCCTATACAACAACAAAAAGAGATCCTTGTGTTTTAGGTGGTTAAGAAAAATTCTACCGAAAATTAATTTTCTCCTTTACCATATTTACAGCCCTTTTTCCCCTTTGTTTTAGCATATGGTTTACGTTGCAATAGAGTTATTTAGGGATATGTTGCTCTCCCTCCGCTATTTAGTTGGGAACTCAGAGGGTAAAGACAAGTTCTTACTCATCTTCAGATGGCACTTGATAGTACTAGCTAAGTGTTAACTTTTATTGAGCACCTCTCATAGCACTTGACATATATAATTCTTTAAATCTGCACTGTGATCATCACATGTTACATGTTAAGAAAGTAAATCAGTTATTCAAGGTGTAGACATAGGGGCAGAGGTTAAATGTGAACCTAGGCAGACTGACTCTAGGGAGCAGGTGCTCAATAAATGTTCATCAGAGTGATTTTAGCAAAATCTGTTTCAAGGTGACATTCACAGTGGTCAGTACTTCACATCAAGGAGATAATTATCAGGGACATTGATCAAGTTTAAGCAGCCCTCCCGTGCATCCCCAACTAAGCAAGGTCATAGAGCATTGATACAAATATGGCAGCAACAATGAACTAGAACAAAAGGGCATTTGACTTAGGCACAGTATCAGTATTGCAAGTCATCTTTCAATGTCCCCACAAGAGGCTCTAGGTATAATGAAGTATGCCAAAAATTGGTCTTGGCTTACTTGACTCTAGCAATCACATGACAAGGGAGTGAAAGGAGAGAAAGAGGAAAAGAAGGATTCATTTAGTATTGAGAAGCTATGTGCTCTGTGCTCTGAGCTAAGCCTATTTCATATATCGTTTTACAAATCCTATGACATCCTTTCAAATTTTGCAAACTAACACTCGGTAGCATTGAGATTACCCAAGTCCACATAGCTAGGAAGATTAGACTCACAATCTGTCTGTATCCAAATTCTTACTCTTTCCACTATGAATAGAGAAACCATGCTTATTCTATTTCTCAAATATTTACTGCATTCTTTCTTTAAAAAGCTACAAATATTTTCAAAAGCAAGTAAATACAAGATATGGAACTTGCTCATAAAAGTGAAAAACCATCGTAATTTTCCTGAGAATAGCACATACATTCTTAAAACATCTCTCTGTGATAGTAAACATCTGAGCAATTTTCCACAGAGTGTGGTGTCCTAAGAAGATTAAGGATACTTGTCAAGTTATTAAAAGAGAAACTTNTGTGCTACTCAAAAGAGGAGGCAAGGGGGCTCTTGCTTCTGAGATGCTTATCAACTTATTGTTGAATAGAAACTGCAAAAGTACATATTAATTTGATGAAAGGAATGATTCAGACTCTGTACATGCTGTTTTTCAGTGAGGAGAAAGCAATGTTAGCCAAAGTATGTGGGCAAAAACTTTTAGAGAAGGGGACATTGTCTTTTGGAGGGGATGAAACATAGTATTGATATCGTGAACTCGGGCATAATAACAGCAATAATAATAATAACCTAGGTTCAGATCCTGGTTGGCCTCCGCAGTGCACATCTGTGGTTACTACCTGCCTGTGTCAACTCTCCATTCTTCTGGTAACAGCTTCCCATTTTGTGTTGGAAATAAGCCAACCATTATTCTAAGTCCTATGTTTAGAGGGACAGACTTCTCTAGCCCCAGCTCCAGGTTAGGTGAGTGACCCAAGCCTAACCTTCTCAGCATATTCTACCTTGAGAACATGGAGGATGGCTAGGTGACCATTACTGGTCCAATAAGAGCCAGCCCCAGGATTTTTTAGGAGACTCCTAAAAGTGGACGTTATCATTTTCACTGCAGATGATGAGTAAAGCAGCTAAGTCTGCTGCCTGCAGCCATCACGCCACCCCAAGAGAAAGATTCTGCCTGAGAATGGAGCCAACACTTGGGGAGACACTGACAGGCAATGCAGAGAAACCAAGTACTGATGAATGCCATTTGAGCTCTTTTAATTAAACCAAATCTGAAGCTAGCAGTAACCCCTGAGTTTTTGTTTATATGTGTCAATAACCCCCCCCCATTTTTTTACATCAATGTAAGTTTGGTTTCTATCACTCACTCCCACGAGTGCTGACTCACGTAGCTAATTACACATTGGCATGTCTTTAGACGAGTTATCTATCTCTTAAGGTTTTTGTGAGGGGTTGTTATAAAAGACTCTATGTAAAATATTCAGCACACGCCACAGCACAATTTGTTATTGGCTGACAGGGAAAGTATTTGTTGAAGAATAAAGAATAAGTTGCACTGAGAGTTCAGAAGTTCTCATGCAGATGCCAAATAGAAGTCCAAGAGAAGAAGGGGCCAGCGAGTATGACAACCTTGTTTTCCAACAGCTCCTCTCTATTTTCAGGTCTAGAGAAACTGGTTTGGAGTCTAAAGTGACAAGGCTAAGAACAGGGAGGAGAAATGGGTTAGGTCATGTCCATTTATGTCAATCACTTTCACATTCCAAGGTACAGCATTTCAAAGGAAAAGCCTTCAACATAAAAAGGAAACAAAATAGGTCACTTGGGCCACAGTGAGTGTTTCAGGAAAACCTGTTCTGGCACAATCAGGCTAAACTAAACTGCATAGCATGAAGCAGTTGAGAATATGACTTGAGAATAACATCAATGGAAGTAATTTTGGGCTTTTTGTTGTAGTTCTGTGGCCTATTTTTCCACACTTCTCTATTGTAGAGAGAAATTAATAGTGACACAAACTGTTTTAATTACTTTCTTCTACTGTATAATTTGATCATCAGCAATTTAAATAATGTGACTACATTAAAATATTATTATATTTAAAGATATTTTCAAGTTCTATAGAATTTAAAGTATATTCTTAGGTGTTGATTCTCAGTAATCAAGGTTAAGTTCATTATATGTGTTCAACAGTAGAATCAGTGTAGTGGAACTAGGATAAAAGAAAGAACATTTATTTATATGCTTTGGAACCAAGATCTACCATGTACATTTGAAGTGAAATTCTAAATTATTATAATCTGGCTATTAATGGTATTTTGTGATTTCTTGAAAAAAAATGTAGCTGTTTTTATATGTATGTAACACAACCAGGAAAATTTTAAACTTTATGTTTATAATGTCAACAAAAAATGTTTCAGGGATTTCAAACACTAGACATTGTCAAAAAGAATGTAACAATTACTTTTATTTACATTTTTGTAAACTCAGTTACAGAGGTATAACAGGGCATTCAAAGGAAACATTACAGGGTATGTCTTTAGGTTTGGCCATGCCCCTTAAACTAGAAATACTAGAATAAGAACATGATGTAGGGGTAGTAGAATTTAGTTATGCATGCTAAATTAACTCAAAGTCTTATGAG
>NW_007726746.1:402476-411842 GCF_000696425.1 Galeopterus variegatus
GATACTTGTCAAGTTATTAAAAGAGAAACTTTTCTAATTTTTTGAAGTCAAGATGTACTTACCAAATTCATAAACAGAATATAGGCCACTGTGTACATGCAGGGTCTTTACACTGTGATTCACATTAGTTACCATATACCGTGTGCTACTCAAAAGAGGAGGCAAGGGGGCTCTTGCTTCTGAGATGCTTATCAACTTATTGTTGAATAGAAACTGCAAAAGTACATATTAATTTGATGAAAGGAATGATTCAGACTCTGTACATGCTGTTTTTCAGTGAGGAGAAAGCAATGTTAGCCAAAGTATGTGGGCAAAAACTTTTAGAGAAGGGACATTGTCTTTTGGAGGGGATGAAACATAGTATTGATATCATGAACTCGGGCATAATAACAACAATAATAATAATAACCTGGGTTCAGATCCTGGTTGGCCTCCGCAGTGCACATCTGTGGTTACTACCTGCCTGTGTCAACTCTCCATTCTTCTGATAACAGCTTCCCATTTTGTGTTGGAAATAAGCCAACCATTATTCTAAGTCCTATGTTTAGAGGGACAGACTTCTCTAGCCCCAGCTCCAGGTTAGGTGAGTGACCCAAGCCTAACCTTCTCAGCATATTCTACCTTGAGAACATGGAGGATGGCTAGGTGACCATTACTGGTCCAATAAGAGCCAGCCCCAGGATTTTTTAGGAGACTCCTAAAAGTGGACGTTATCATTTTCACTGCAGATGATGAGTAAAGCAGCTAAGTCTGCTGCCTGCAGCCATCATGCCACCCCAAGAGAAAGATTCTGCCTGAGAATGGAGCCAACACTTGGGGAGACACTGACAGGCAATGCAGAGAAACCAAGTACTGATGAATGCCATTTGAGCTCTTTTAATTAAACCAAATCTGAAGCTAGCAGTAACCCCTGAGTTTTTGTTTATATGTGTCAATAACCCCCCCCCATTTTTTTACATCAATGTAAGTTTGGTTTCTATCACTCACTCCCACGAGTGCTGACTCACGTAGCTAATTACACATTGGCATGTCTTTAGACGAGTTATCTATCTCTTAAGGTTTTTGTGAGGGGTTGTTATAAAAGACTCTATGTAAAATATTCAGCACACGCCACAGCACAATTTGTTATTGGCTGACAGGGAAAGTATTTGTTGAAGAATAAAGAATAAGTTGCACTGAGAGTTCAGAAGTTCTCATGCAGATGCCAAATAGAAGTCCAAGAGAAGAAGGGGCCAGCGAGTATGACAACCTTGTTTTCCAACAGCTCCTCTCTATTTTCAGGTCTAGAGAAACTGGTTTGGAGTCTAAAGTGACAAGGCTAAGAACAGGGAGGAGAAATGGGTTAGGTCATGTCCATTTATGTCAATCACTTTCACATTCCAAGGTACAGCATTTCAAAGGAAAAGCCTTCAACATAAAAAGGAAACAAAATAGGTCACTTGGGCCACAGTGAGTGTTTCAGGAAAACCTGTTCTGGCACAATCAGGCTAAACTAAACTGCATAGCATGAAGCAGTTGAGAATATGACTTGAGAATAACATCAATGGAAGTAATTTTGGGCTTTTTGTTGTAGTTCTGTGGCCTATTTTTCCACACTTCTCTATTGTAGAGAGAAATTAATAGTGACACAAACTGTTTTAATTACTTTCTTCTACTGTATAATTTGATCATCAGCAATTTAAATAATGTGACTACATTAAAATATTATTATATTTAAAGATATTTTCAAGTTCTATAGAATTTAAAGTATATTCTTAGGTGTTGATTCTCAGTAATCAAGGTTAAGTTCATTATATGTGTTCAACAGTAGAATCAGTGTAGTGGAACTAGGATAAAAGAAAGAACATTAATTTATATGCTTTGGAACCAAGATCTACCATGTACATTTGAAGTGAAATTCAAAATTATTATAATCTGGCTATTAATGGTATTTTGTGATTTCTTGAAAAAAAATGTAGCTGTTTTTATATGTATGTAACACAACCAGGAAAATTTTAAACTTTATGTTTATAATGTCAACAAAAAATGTTTCAGGGATTTCAAACACTAGACATTGTCAAAAAGAATGTAACAATTACTTTTATTTACATTTTTGTAAACTCAGTTACAGAGGTATAACAGGGCATTCAAAGGAAACATTACAGGGTATGTCTTTAGGTTTGGCCATGCCCCTTAAACTAGAAATACTAGAATAAGAACATGATGTAGGGATAGTAGAATTTAGTTATGCATGCTAAATTAACTCGAAGTCTTGTGAGAATAAGGAAGTCAAATTGATGATGCTTTAGTTAAGGACTTAAATGTTTTACAAAAATAATTCTATTAGAAAACTAGTGCTGAGCAAGTGGCATCTTGCCTATTATCAGGAGTAGATGCCTGAACACTTCTGCGCACTGTGCCTTGGTATGGGAATCGCCATGGAAAACACAATCCGGCCAAGCACTGGATGCAATAACATTTTACTCACATAAAGAAGAGACACAGCAAGACCAATAACATTTTACTCACATAAAGAAGAGACACAGCAAGACCAGCTTCAGGAGTGCGCATCGGTCCTCCATGGCCAGTGGGTCCCTCTCAGCAGCCAACACAGGGCCATTGGCTACTTGTACCCTTTTTGTCCTGCTGCTGCAGGACATCAAATCCTTCCAATGGAGTCTAAAATACTGAAAGCTGGGGACGTGCCTGAGGACCACTGACACTCACACTTAAACAGAACAAGGAAGTATAAGTTGAGTCTGAAACAAGAAGAGATATTCCCACACAAGGTGATAAGCCCAGCACAGGCTGGCTGGACTCTTTATCTCTTGGTAAGGAGGTGTTTCAGGCCCTGGGCTCATTCTTATGTGGCTGAGCAGGGGCTGAAAGACTGCGCATGAGATTGCCTTTCCTAACCACTAGGTTTCTTTAAAGAAAGATCTTGTACTGAGAAAACTAGGATCATCTAACACACACACATACACATGTATATGCATTATTTCTTGAATAGACAGAGATAGATACAACTGGGTTTGTTTTAAATCATACTTTAGGATTTCCTCTATAATTATACATTAGATTTTAGTCTAACTACCAAATGATTCAAGCCTGAAAGTTAACTCCAATATTGACATTTTTTTTAACTCATTAGGTAAATGTAATAATTTCTAAGAAGTGTTCTCCAATAGAAATATAATACAAACTACATATGCAATTCAAAAGTTTTTACTAAAAAGATTTTTTAAAAGCAAAAAAATAGGTAAAAATAATTCTAATAACATATTTTATATAAACCAATATATTCAAAATACTATAGTTTCAACTTTAATTAAGTACAATTTATTAGTGAGATATGTTGCTTTCTTTTTTTTTCTTTTGTCAGGACTCTCAGATCCAGTAGGTGTTGTACATTAACAGAAAGTCTCAGTTCAGTGCTAGTGACTTTTTACTGAGCAGTGCAGTTCTAGAGTCACCAGAGGCTCTTGTTCTGATCAGAATTCCCTCATTTGAAAATTAGCACACCACAGCAAATGCACCATATGCATAAGCCCCCACCCTGTCCCTTTTCAACAATGCCCATCATGGAGAGCCATTAAGAAAAAACTAAATCTCAAAATTTGAGAACACAATCTGAGAACTATTTGGGGAAATAATAATATCCAACAAATGTGGATAAAATGAGAGAAAAAAAACCCAGATAGAATGAGAGAAGATAAAACCAGGCACTAGATGCTCCTCTGATAATCTCCCCAGTCCAGTGATTTGACACATCAAGAAATTAGATGTCCTTTCACTTTTATTAAGACACTAAACACAGAAAAGTTTTGGAGGAAAGTGCATTCATTAAATTCCACCAGGCTGAGAAAAGCAGGTCTTAACTGAGTTCTGTAATATAACATTCAAGTGTCTAAGTATAAAGACAGTAATTTTAGATAGAAACGTTCTAAACTTTTCTAGTATATCAGCCATACACACACAAACATACACACACACACACTCACACTTGGACTGTAAACAAATGTGAAAAAATGCTACCTATCTTCTGCCCTCCAATCCTTTCCCATCATCTTTTTGCTAGAGAACGTGGCCAGGGAGCTTTTACAGATGCTTCACTTTCTTTGGGATTAATGACGCTGCATCAAAACCCACAGTACTCTGTCAAATTGCTTTCAATTCCATGGGAAAAAATCATGTAAACAATTACTTGTAATGATAGAGACCCCACCAGCAAACTTAATTTTTTCTTTCTCGAAAATATTACTTTGTGCAGTCTTAAGTTAATACATCCTTTAACTACCCTGCACTTGTTTAAATTTTCTTTTCTTTTTTCTCAGTGATCTTTTCACTATGCTCTTACTTTAATTGTGTATCTAATCACTCTGTCTAACTTTACAAGGCCCCAAACCTCAGCAGGTGAAGAGACTATGGTGTGATGAAAACCCACAGGCTGTGGACTAAAGCCAGCCTTAATTCAGATCCTGCCCCTGCCCTTAGTAGTGAGTGACTTTGGGAAAGGTATTTAATCTCTCTAACATGCTTCATACCTGTAAAATGGTGATAAGATCTAATAAGTTCAGAACATCCACCAGTAATGCATAACACATATGCTAATTTTAGCTATTTTAATTATTATTATTATCAACATTAACCTAATACTCTCATTTCTAAAAGATCTCAATGTTCTTTTAAGAAAATTGCTAAGGTTTAAAAAAATCTCAATATTCTCCGGATAGACAGATAAGTAGATATTCTCTTTCTCTCTGTCACTTCAAAGTCAGTCAGTAAAAATTAGACAGCTACCTAATGTTGTCCCCTCCTATTGTATTCTAGGACAGTTACTCTTAGAAATTGTTCCATGAGATGTAAATAGTATTTTTCAAAGTTCTATTTTAAAAACATTTGTGAAATAAATTTTTTATGGTCAGTTTTTTTTTTCTGGGCAAACTTTTTAGAACATTTAATACAATTAGGGACTTTTGAATCTCCAGAAAGGAGATACATTATCAGCATTTCCTAAACTTATGTGCCCACAGAATCTTTTTTCTCAACGTATTTTGCAGGAGTAGTGTTCCACAAATAACACTTTGGGAAATATACTAGCATCTATTTTTTTTTTTTCATCAACTGAATCATAAAACTGACCCAGCAGCTAAGGCTGCATGTACTTTATAGTTCTTTCACTTTTATTTACTTTCTTAATCATAGGAAGAAATTCTTTCCTTGCTTCAATCTTTCTAAAACAATTTTGTGTCAGGTTTCAAAATTTTCTTCATCCATAGTTTCTTATATTCCACTGTGTAAATAGAATTCTAAGCAAATAAATAGTAATTAGAGACACAAAAGGAAGAAAGCCAAGTTTTCAAATATAACATTCTCAGATCTTCAAGTTTAAATAAAATTAAATAGCCCAGGTTTTAATTAAGGGATTAAGTTGCTAATAAAAAAAATATAATTGCAGAATTAAAAAACATCACATGGCAGAGGCAAGCCCCCAGGGTCCTAGTCAAGGAGCCATGGGCCAAAGCCCCCTCCCCCCCATCTGGAAGCAGGCAACAGAGAATGCCTGGGATCCTAGGCAAGGAGCTGTGGGCTGCATCCGCCTCCACCCGAAAGCAGACAACAGAGCATGCCTGGGGTCCTAGGCAAGGAGCTACGGGCTGCATCCCTCTCCTCCTGGAAGTAGACAAGAGAGCACACCCAGGGCCCTAGGCAAGGAGCCAATGGCAGTACCCCTCACCCAAAAGCAGGCAAGAGAGTATGCCAAAAACACCATTTCCAAGCAGGTGGCCCACCACAGCCACCACCACAGCCACAGCTGCCAAAAAAGCAGCTCAACACCACAGCCACAGCCACAGCCACAGACACCATGTACTTGGCCCACCAGATACTTGACTTCATTGACACAGAGTCACCAGTGGAGACCAGAAAAAATAGAGGACATCTCTCTCTTCAAAGCCCACTTCAGAGTAACAGAAAAAGCAACTGCACTACCAGATGACCAGACTTCAGTGTAGAGATACCAGAAATATGAAAACCAAAGAAAATATGACACCACCAAAAGAATATAGTAGTTCTCAATTACCAGATCCTATACAGCAGGAAACCTTGAGATGACTGAAAAGGAATTCCAAGCAACAATCTCAAGGAAACTCACAGAGATATGAGAAGACTCAGTTAGTCAACATAATGAAATGAGAAAAAAAGTCCAGGAAATGAAGGAGGAAATTTACCGAGAGATTAATACCTTAAAAAAGAATGTAGCAGAACTCATGGAACTGAAAGATTCACTCAGAGAAACAAAAAACACAACCAATAGCTTAAGCAGCAGAGCAGAAGAAGCAGAAGAAAGAGTTTCTGATCTCAAAGATAGTATTTTTAAATAACCAAGGCACACAGAAAAAAAAGGAAAAAAGAATTTTAAAAATATGAAGAAAATCTAAGAGGGCTAGCAGACAACCTTAAGCACACAAACATTTGAATCCTGGGTGTTCCAGAAGGGGAGGAGAAAGGAAAAGGCATGGAAAACTTATTCAATGAAATAATAATGGAAAACTTCCCAAGTATGGGGAGAGATACAGACCTTCAGATCCAGGTGCCTCAAACAGATTCAACCCAAATCTGGCAAAGCTTAAAGACCAAGAGAGAATCTTAAAAGAAGCAAGAATAAAGCATCAACTCACCTATTAGGGAGCCCCTATCAGACTAATAGCAGACTCCTCAACAGAAATTCTATAGGCCAGAAAAAAATAGGATGACATATTCAAAATACTAAAAAAAAAAAACTGCCAGCCAAGAATGCTGTACCCAGCAAAGCTATTCTTTAGAAATAAGGGGAAAATACTGTATTTTCCAGACAAACAAAAAGAGTGGGAGTATACCACCACACAACCAGCCCTACAAGAAATCCCCAAGGAAGTCTTGCATCTGGAATCCCAAAAATGGTAATCATGACCGTGAATACACAAGAAAGAGCAAAAGCCACTGGTAGAACAAAAATGCAAATGAGGAAGAGAAAGAAACTAAATCTTAGAACCACAAAATCCATAGTGACAATGTAATAATGCCCCTACTTTATTTCTGATTTTAGTAATTTTGATCTTCTCTCTTTTTTCTTGATCAGTCTACATAAAGGTTTGCAAATTTTGTTGAGCTTTTCAAACAATTAACTTTTGGTTTTGTTGATTTTCTCTATTGTTTTGTTAATTCCCTATTTTATATATTTCTGTTGTAATCATTATTTCCTACTTATATTTGCTTTTGGTTTAGTTCACTCTACTTTTTCTACTTTCTTAAGGTAGAAGTTTACATTACTGATTTGAGATTTTTCTTATTTTTAATATAGGTGTATTCAAGTATGTATTTTCCTCTAAGCATTGCATGAGCCTAGCATCCTATAAGTTTTGATATGTTGTGCTTTGATCTTTATCTCAAAGTACTCCCTAATTTCCCTGTGATTTTTCTTTTTACCTATTATTTATTTAGGGGAGTGTTGTTTAATTTCCACACATTTGTGAGTTTTCTAAATTTCTTTCTGTTTTTGTAGTCAGAGAACATATTTTCCATGATTGTAGTCTTTTCAAATAAAAAAAAAAGGAAAAATTTAAACACAAAAAAAAGTACAAGGAAAGATTTCCATTGTCTTTCAATTTTATTTTTCCATGAACTTTCTGAAGTGCCCTTGTGTTTATATTCTGTCTTATTCATTTTTTATGTAATTTATGTTGCTAAACTTATATATTTAACTTCTGTTCTTGATTTCTTTTATCAAGTGGACCTGTTGATTTGCTTAGAAATTAATCTGCCTTTGAAAAGGCAGAAAAAATTAATCTGCCTCTGTTGAAATTAATTAGATATCTGCATGCTTTTGGAAGACTTTAGAGAGTTATTTCACAAATTGTAGAGATTATAAAATGAAATATGTAAATCTTAATAGGTTTTACATCTCCAGTTTTTGTGAAAATTTGAAGCCCTAATTTCTACAGAGTATTTTGTAATTCATCTGTTATTCGGTTTATGTATTCATTATTTGAACAAATAGATGTGCATATCCTTGTTATATTCTTTAAAATAAATAAAAATTTTAAAAGATTCTCCTTAGGGAAACTGGCTATGTAAATAATCTTGAACAAATATTGAACCTGAATAATCATCTTCTAGATGTAATTACTAGATGTAAATATGAAAAATATAGGAACAAATTCAATACAAGCGTGAATAATCAATCAGCTAAATTCGGTGTGTGTGAAACTATTCACACAATGTGTGTAGGGAAAATGACTCAGTTTCCTTGACAACTAAATATCATAGGAAAAAAGTATGCATGGGAGAACTGTCATAGGCTAAAAGAGACTAGAGTGACATTTCAAGAACATAAAACGTATAAACCTTTTTGGATCCTGATTTGTACTAATTTAAAATTTTTTTTGAAATAAACAGAAATTTTTAATAAATATGAACTTGTTACTAATTGAAAAAAATAAAAAATAAAATAAAATAAAATGTGACAAAACACATCATATGTAATTGAATACCTATTTATCATGAAGCCTTATATAAAAATATCCATTTATTAAATACTAAGATGTAATTATAATTCTGCACTAAGTTGCTCAAGTCACAATTTTATAAGTCACAAGTAAACTAAGTAAGTATATGCTAATGTATTAAACAGTAGGCAAATTACTTAAAAAGGCATGTTTCTCAAACTAATTTTAAGATTTGGAATGGATTGACTTTTTTCCTGAAAGGTACTCAAATGGAATGCAAATAACAGAACATATAACTTAGGGCTGTCACCTCACTCTCTAGGTTCTTTCAGTCTTTTTGTAAATATCAAGAGATTTCTATCTGAGTCCTAATAGATCAGTCATTAAGTGGAGGAGCTAACTTCTGTCCATGCTATTCTTGGGAACTGTGGCCACATGCCTGGATTTTCCAAAGACTGCTTTTCTTTCTTCTGCTAGAAAGAATTACAATTCAGAAGTTCTCAGGACTCAAATTGTAGCTGAAATTAAAACCAATAAATGAGAGAGAGAGAGACAGAAAATGATTTGAAGGGGAGCCTCCCTCTCCCCTAACCACATTTACCAGACGTAACTGTCTCTTGTCTCTGTCTCTGTATCTCTTGTTCTAATACAATCACCAAGAAGAGAACCATAATTTTCCATAATTTTAATAAATTTAGGGTGTTAACTAATTCCTATTCTATACTGTCTGTTTCTATTATCTATACCCACTCAACATAATGAAGTGCTAACTAAGCATGGGGGAAATAGAGAGAGAGAAGGAAAAAGAGAGAATCTCAAAAATGAATCCATGTTTCTATTACTTTTCACTAACCATATTACCTAGAATAGAAATCTGTATGGGGGAAGGACAGCTAGTTAA
>NW_007726746.1:412102-414518 GCF_000696425.1 Galeopterus variegatus
AGAGAATCTCAAAAATGAATCCATTTTTCTATTACTTTTCACTAACCATATTACCTAGAATAGAAATCTGTATGGGGGAAGGACAGCTAGTTAATAATCAATAATCATGTAACAACATTCTCAAAAGACTTCAAAACATTCCTAATCTTCGCAATTCGTAGGCCCATTTTTCAAATAGCAAACTGAAGGTAAAAGGTGTATACAATGCCAAAGGCCCATGTGAGATGCCGAAAGTTTAATCAGTTATTTGTCCATCAAATGCTTGCCAATCAAATGAGTGAACTGATTGATTATTCACTTATTTTAAATTATTATCTCTTTAAAAAATATCTATTTCCATATCATATTTATTTGACATAAAATCATCTATATTTATATTGTAAAGAGCATACAACATTCATTTGGAATTGCAATTTTGTCCTAAAAGATAACTCAAATCCAGTCAAATACATACAAACATGATTTTTATTTTATTTGTTTTCGCAAAACAGAAAGTTCTTTATTGCAAAAGTACAGAAACAATCACAGCAGTAAGATGTACAGCAATAAATTAATTGCTGGCCATGAGACAGGGACAGGGCTAGGTGTGAGCTCAGGGCACGTGCCACAGAAAAGGGTCCCCATGTGATCTCTTCTCAGTAACTTATATGATGGTAAAAAGCAGCGCAAAAATAAATAAGTAAATATTGAAATGAAACTTCCAAGTAGCGCAGAGGCGAGGATAAACTGGTGCCAAGACATGGTCCCTACGGCCTTTGAAAAAGCAAAGATCTGCCTTGGGAAGTCTGAGGCACAGAGACGAAAAACAAATCCANCTTTGAAAAAGCAAAGATCTGCCTTGGGAAGTCTGAGGCACAGAGACGAAAAACAAATCCACGAGGCAAAGAAGTCCTTTTTCCTTAAATTGAAAAAATATATATACATGTATTAGATTAGGACAATGAAATTTCAGTGATCTGAAAAGCAGAACGTACTTGTTTTCCCTGGCCCTGCAGCTGGTGGGCGGGGCCTGTGCAGAGCCCTCTCCAGCAAAGCACCAGCAGGCCAGGAGCAGGCAGCAACCCACAGTGAGGATCACCCACCTGCCTGCATCCCAGGAGATGGTGAGAGCCCCAGGGCTTTACAGATCTTGCAACACATTGTGGCTAGCACTGGGGGACCTAGCCACTAAGCAGGACACCTGTTGGCACCAGAGTGCCTGACAATGTCAGCGGGAAGAGCAGTAGCAGGCAGCCAGGCCTGCTTTCTCAGGGCAGCCGACTTGCAGAAGCCAGAAAGGAGGATGACTCGCTTCCACTTCCACCTGCCTGTTCAATGTGGCTCTGCTCTAATAAAGATTTATAGTACCAAACTGCAAGGAAAAAGTTGTGAAAAATCTGTGTGATAAAATGTGTGTACAATTATATACAGAGAGAAATATGCTTTTCAAGTATCCCAGTGTTCAATAATACCAACATCCTAGTTGTCACTGAATGGAGGCACAATTCAGATTTTGTTGCTTAAAGGTAACAGCCTCAATCTAAGGATCTTTAAAGAGCTCTAAGCCTCAGAAGCTTCTAGCTGCTTCTGGAGTTTAACTGACACACAGTCAAGGCAAGCTGAGAGATAATTGCCCAAGGTCACTCATGAGCAGCAGTAGGGAAAATCAAATCCAGGGGTCACATGATCTTATAAAGGTTTTCATCTCAAGAACACCAAGAAAAAGAATGTTTTGCAATATGCCAGTCCTCAAGTGTATTTATTATTTCAATTTAATAATCATCCACCTTGTAAAAACCCAAAAGCCCAAATGAAAATAAATGATACTTATTACTGAATAATGATTTGTTCCAGTCTCTGGGTCTGAAATAAAGTAACCTCATCAAAAGATAAATACCAGCACTGGCCCTTAAAAGTCAACAGGTAACGGTAAATAGGAAAAAATGGAAAGAAAAAAGGAAAATAGCTTAGAATGTTGGGAGATTGATTTTCTTATATTAACAATATATTACATTTCTTCTAGCTCTTTGATTGGTTAGCACAATTATATTAAATATAAGAATTTCTTTTCAACAGAGTTTGGTCCATTTTACACATAGACAGAGACTAATGCAGGAAAAAAAAAAAGAGAGAGAATGGTTTCTCATAGGTATAATAAGTTCTGGAAATGGAAAATGACATTTTTCAATTTCTATACATATTATATAATCTTAGACATAGCATTAGTTTAGCCACCTAATATCCCTTTCAGAGAAGTTGCTTTGAGGCAGTAGGTTGGCCTCAAACTAAGTACATCTTTAGAGAAATGTCTACAAGAGATTTCTAATAGACTTCATGAGGTCTTGTTCAAGATGTTTCAAATTGTGATTCCTACTGTGTAGCTGAGGAAAAAGATGGACTGCATTTATAGATTCACAATTATCTTAAGGAGTCCAAG
>NW_007726746.1:414795-416919 GCF_000696425.1 Galeopterus variegatus
AAAAAAAAAGAGAGAGAATGGTTTCTCATAGGTATAATAAGTTCTGGAAATGGAAAATGACATTTTTCAATTTCTATACATATTATATAATCTTAGACATAGCATTAGTTTAGCCACCTAATATCCCTTTCAGAGAAGTTGCTTTGAGGCAGTAGGTTGGCCTCAAACTAAGTACATCTTTAGAGAAATGTCTACAAGAGATTTCTAATAGACTTCATGAGGTCTTGTTCAAGATGTTTCAAATTGTGATTCCTACTGTGTAGCTGAGGAAAAAGATGGACTGCATTTATAGATTCACAATTATCTTAAGGAGTCCAAGGTCAGGAAATATGGCTGATCTTCATAAAGGCTTCGAAGCAGGAACCAGAAATTAGTCATCAATATGGTATCTCTTCTCCTCCTCCCTTCATGTAGCCTGTGTCTGCTCCTAGAATGAAATTATTTTCTCCATTAAATGGCTCTTCCTCTATATGTGCCTCTCCCCCAACCACCCACTAAATAAAACTTGGGCAAAAAGCCAGTAACAACTCCAGAGGTTATATTATTTCCAAATCCAGACTCATAATAACAGTAGATTCTAAACCCTCTTACCTGACCTTATTCAGTTAAGCAAACCAGAAAAATCTGATAGAGCAGAACTTTTCTATATATCTCTCGCTATATAATTTTCTGTATATATCTCTATATAGAGAGATACAGTGAGATATAGAGATATAGACATATAGACAGATGTGTGATTTATAGTATAAATTACTTATGTATTTATGTATGATACATAGCAATAAATATATGCTACATAAATATAAATTTGTTATAAATATATGTAAAACACGTACCATTACTCACTTTAACTTTTTAACTAAACAAGATTATATGTGAATCATGCACCAAGTTTTGACAGAGGGTGCTGAATTCAGAGGGAAGGTTCTGAACTTCTCCCATGTAGGGGCTGGCTCTCCTATAGAGAATGTCAAGGCAGAGGCAGAAACAAAGAAAACATCTCATTCCCTAATTAAGCAAGAATACAGTCTGATTATAGGCTGGTATTCATTGTTTCTCTGGCTTCTTGACTGGCAGGCTGTGAAGGGTGTTATGGGAATCTCCACTGCTATGAAAATCTCTGGCATGGGTACTTCTGTTCTAGCTGTTCTTTCTGTCTCAGTGCCCCATCAAGGCAGTCCATTTCAGACCCTTACTGATGAAGCCATTCTTCTGGCAGGAGGATATCTTTAGTGCAGTCTGGCTAAGTCTAACCATTATGAACATTGCTACCAAGCCACAGGAGGCTCATACACCTTTGATCAATAGGATGCAGTTGGAAATGACATTCTGGGATTTTCAAGGCTGGTTCCTTACCCTCTGCTTGGACCTCCTAGAATGCTTGCTCTGGGAGAAGCCAGTTGCCATATAAAAAGTTTGATAATTCTGAGATAGCCATGCTGTGAGGATCTCCACGCTGGCCATACACAGGGGCCCTGAGAAGAAAGAAAGATGGCTGATGAGTTCTAATCATTCAAGCCCAGTCAGACATGTGAATGAAAAAGCTATCTTAGACTTTCTAGACACAGCAAACATGATTTAGAAAAGAACCAAGGAATCCAACCAATAGCTAGTGGTGAAGCACTAGGCATATGGACACAATTGAACCAGTCCAGCTAAAGCCCAAGTCATCAAGCAGCAGATAGATATAAGACATCCCACTGTGCTCCGACCAAACTTCTGATCCACAACCTCATGAGCATAGTAAATGGTTGTTGTTTACACCATAAGTTTAAGGTGGTTGTTGCACAGCCATAGATAACTAGAACTACTAGACAAACCTCATATTTAAACTTTTTCAGCCTTTTAAGATATTTACACATATTTTTGGAGGTGGCCGAAGTTCCCACAATAGTAATTGCTATGTAAGGGTATTTCTCTAAAAATAATTTTATTTCAGATGAGTCAGGATGTGATTTGCTATCATCGTGACTTAGGTTTAAAATATAGCTCCAAACTAACTATGTGAACTTAGGCAAGTAACTAACTCCTCTAGATATTATCTGACTTTTTTTTTAAGTGGAATAATATCAGCCATCTCAGGGGACTCCATGAGAATCCAATAAAACAATATGCATAATATGC
>NW_007726746.1:417452-420740 GCF_000696425.1 Galeopterus variegatus
ATAATATCAGCCATCTCAGGGGACTCCATGAGAATCCAATAAAACAATATGCATAATATGCTTTTCACAGTTCCTGGCACATCATAGGTACTTAACAAGTGGTGGCTCTTTGGAATGATAGTATTAATATATTTTCATTTTTATTACTGTCCCTCATAAAAGCCAGATGTGCACAAATACCTAAAGGAACTATTTCTGACATAGTAAAAAACAAATTCGCATTTAAAGGAGTAAAATCTGTGGAGATATTAGATTCTTGCCTCTACTTTTAAGCCATTTGGAATAAGCTTGAGAGATCTTGGCAGTCATTCCCAGGTATATCTGCTTGTTCTACCAGAAGGAAATCTCTCAACTTTTTGAAGTTACCCCATCCTTACTTGAAACATTTGTGAAAAAAGAACTCTCCATACATACAAGGAGAAAGTAAACAAAGATAAATCATAGAAATTTAATTTGCCGCAGATGTAATAAAAAGAGAAAATTTGTGGGGAAGGGGAAGAAGAATCTCAAATATTTCAATCAAATTAGCATCAAGCATAAGTTAGACAGGACCAGGAAGATAATTACCTAGCTAGAAAAGCAATTAAATTTAAGTTTTGTCTTTTTTTTTTTTCACAGCACATGCTGCTGTTAGAAAGAAATGATGAAAGCACTAATTCTGATAATATAACATTTTAAGATTTACTTTTTCTGGAACATACCAATAAATATGAAAATATGAATGGTCAGTGTGATGAGCCGTGTATAATCAAATGCTGTGAACCTGTCCACTCTCATACAAGCATTCCATTTCACTGGACCTTGATTGGATATTATTATTTCACCTGATCTTAATAAAGTGGTTCTTCTGAAACAAGTATTACCTTCCAACAGTTCCCTCTGTTTTATTGTAAAAGCAGAATCTGTGAATCCTTTCTTGATAACATTAGGCTGTTCATCTCAACTGCCTATTCATTTTATTTGAGTTCTTCTTCAAGAGGGTGTCAAGGACTTTTATTTTTGTCATAGAAACCATTAATTTGCATTTGAAAGATGGGAAGTTGGGAATAAAGTCTTCAGCTAATTATAATCACTGGCTACATCTCTATGCTGAAGCCTGTGCACAGTCACAAAGGATTGAAGAGGACTAGTGCATTTGTTTTAATCCTACATGTGTTTTCATCAAAATTGTGGAGGTTTTTTATTACTCTCTTCCACATCTCATTTCTCATCATTTACTATCTTTGTTTTATATGTGAAATAATCTTGGACTTTCAGTAGACAATATTATAATTCTCACCTATAATTAATTGTTCTCTTCTTCCTCCCCTTTAACTTTCTTTTTCTGATTATGAGAAAAAACACAGGATTAAAGATGGATCTAAAGAAGATGATAAGTGAGTATGTTACATTTTATAATTTAGACTTCAACAGAAATTGGGAAAGATATGTTCACTGAATATCTGTAAAGAAATATGTAAGCCTAGTATAAGTAGCTAATTAGTATTTGAAATCACAATCAGCTTTTATATCTCTTATATCTTTGAAAGAAATCTATATTTTATACATAGTATTGCTAAAAGATAAAGCAAACAAGAGACTGTGAAATATCAAAATAAAATTACAAAAGCAAGTGGTCTATAAATACGAAAAAAGACAACTGAAAAACAATATGAAGAAAAATAATGTAAGAATGAAAGCAGCCATACAATCTCCAGCAGAAAGTTAAGTCTTTAGTTGCAATAAACACTTACTATAAAATAAAAGTGGTTGCAACAAAATGGGTTCAAATTTCAAAGAAGAAAAGACAGGGAAAGAAACATCCTTGACCAGAAAAACAAATCAGTTAATATAATGTATTAATATAATATATAAAGTAATATTTGGTGAAGTAACTCAAACTAATAAAACAAAAACTTTAAAAATTACTTTCATTGAAATTTAATCGAACGAACTTGAACTCAACTCAGAACCTCCATTTCATATTTTAATAGTAATACAAATTATTCTGGGTCATAACGGAATTTAATTTTTTGACATTCTTAAAGAGCAAAGAGTAGGTGCAATGTAATCTTTAAACTGAAAAGATCAAAACACAACAAAGTTCAAGTGAATTTCTGGATATAAAAACAGGTAACTTTTTAGAGTTGATTTCATAATAAATCACTCATCAATAATATATCAGTATACATTTTCATCAGAAGTGTATCAGAAGAGGCATTGGATCTGATACTTGACAATGCTGGTAAAATATACTTTCACTATGGTATCTGCTCCAGAAATATGCTAATAGCATTCTACCAACATTCTCAGGTCAGAAGTGCCTCTAACTTTGTGAATATCCAATTACTATACAACAAATTTAAGTCAATTCCAAACCTGTATGTTTTACACTCTATTTTCATTAAATGAAAAAAAAAAAAACAACCCAGATTTTTGCCTCGCAATATTCTAGTTCCATAAAGAATCCCACTAAACATTCATAAGCAAAATAACAACTCCAAGGAAAGACATATTCAGACAATGATTGATTTCTTATCTTCGGAATTCGATTGGCAAGGCCAACAGCCAATGAATGAGAGAACTATTGCACTAATAGATACTGCAACTGTTTCCCTTGGAAATGGAAATGAGACTAAAAATAGCACACAATAGCAATAATGAATCTTATTAGCTTTTCATGATAATGATGATGATGATGATGATGATGATGATGATGATGATGATGATGATGGTGGTGGTGATTACCCTAGGTTGAAAATAAGATTACAGGAAACAATATTGTACATGATGTTCTTTGAAATTACAAATGAAATATGTTCTCTTCCATATGTGCAACATTTCTTCCAGACAACATGCAAGGTAGCAGCTATTTCTTTGTTGCATAATAATAGAAAGATCATTCCAACCACTCCAATTAAATTTTCTTATTATTACTGCAGAAGTACGTACTAGAAGCAGTGTATATACTTTCTTTTCCCATATTTATAATACTACTTATTATCTGTAAGTCAGTGAGAAGTCCTCTTGCCCCCAACACAGAGACTAATCACCTTATATCTATCAATGTAGTAAGCCATCCTTAAACTTTGGCTTTTTAAGAGTAAAATCAAGTATGTTCAATTTTTTACCCTAGAAGTTGGGTTTATATCAAAAACACCTAACTTTTAAGTGCCCTAATTCATCTCATATCATTACGTTTGTTTAAAAATAGCAATCCTATGTTTTTGATAAAATTGATGTCGACTATGCAATTCCTTAATTGTAATAACTTCATAAAAGAGCAGGTGGTTTTAGGTCATTATCATT
>NW_007726746.1:421737-422332 GCF_000696425.1 Galeopterus variegatus
CCTTTAAAGATTGTTTAAGATTAGGAAACAAAAAAGAAGTCAGAAGTAGCTAATCAGGACTGTAGAATAGATGCCCAATGATTTCCCACTGAAACTCTCATGAAATTGCCCTTATTTGATGAGAGGAATGAGCAAGAGCATTGTCATAGGCGAGAAGGTCTCTCTGGTGAAGCTTTCCTGGGTATTTTTCTGCTAAAGCTTTGGCTCACTTTGTCAAAACACTCTCATAATAAGCCGATGCTGTATCATTCTTTGGCCCTCCATAAAGTCAACAAACAAAATGCCTTGAGCATTTTTAGAAACCTGTTGCCATGACCTTTGCTCTTTACTGGCCCATTGCTGTTTTGACTGGACCACTTCCACCTTTTGGTAGCCATGCCTTGATTGTGATTTGTTTTCACATTCATACTGGTAAAGCCATGAGTCATATCCTATTACAGTTCTTTGAAGAAATGCTTCTGGATCTTGATCTCATTTATTTAAAATTTCCATTGAAAACTTTGTTTTTGTCTGTAGGTAATCTAGGTGCAACAGTTTGCCATCCATTGGGTGGAAAGTTGGCTCAATAGTAATTTTTCAGTCAGAACTGTGTAAA